>NC_088871.1:44630586-44819990 GCF_032884065.1 Artemia franciscana | reverse complement strand
TTCAGCTATTTTTTTTTCTTTATTCATTATAAAATATCTGCTAATAAGGGGCACTACTTTTTTAATAGCCCATTTTGAACCCCAGAATAAATTGATCAGCTAAAAAAACCGTGAATATTGTTTTTTTAAGCCTTTCAAATGGGTAGGTCTGTAAGTTTTTGTGAATCTTTATGAAATAATTCCCTATGATTTTATCATCTAAACTTTTATCACCTATGATCTTTGCTTTCTTGCTCCTTTTGTAATTAAATTAAAAAATCATTTTTTTTTTAAAACTGAAAGTAAGAACGGACATTAAGATTTAAAACGAACAGAAAATATTCTGTATATGAAAGGGGCAGTCCCCTCCTCAGTGCCTCCCTCTTTGTGCTAAAGTTTGACTCTTTGTCACAACTCTAATTTTTAAAACAATAAAAACTTTACCGTAAAGAGCAAGGTGCTAAGTAGGGGACAGCCCCTTTCAGATACCGAATAATTTCTTTTCGTTGTAAGTTTTAATGTCGCTGCTTTCTTTCAGTAGTATCCCCACACTGCTTTCCACAAGGCCCATAGCCGCTACTCTTTTCTTCCTTAATCATTAAAGTTTAACGGCAATTCTCTCAAGAAGTAGGTGCTATTAAACGTCTTTAGACGCAGGTTCATGTTACGTCACAGTTTCTTAAAGTGCTTACAAAATCTGAGATAGCTCTTTAAGAAAAACCTTCATGGGCCTTCTGGACCCCAGGATTTCCTTTAAAAACCTTCAGGGGGCTTGATTACCCCAGGATTTCCTTGGGTATTCTGTATATAAACCTACGAGGGCAAGGGCTTGTTTATTTCAGGGTTTCCTTTCAAAACCTTCCGAACTCCCTACCAAATTTAGATTAAATTTTAAAAACTTTCAGGGGGCCTGCTAAATCAAGGTTTTCTTGGGTTTTATGTCTAGAAAACCTACGAGGGCCAGGCCTTCTTTGCTCCCAGGATTTCTAAGATTGTTAAAATTGTAAAAAATCTTCAGGGACTTCTTTATTTCAGAATTTCTAACATTGTTCTTTAAGAAACCTTCAGAGGGGTTCTTCCCACCCAAACAATGGTATACTCCTTACATCATCCCAATATATCTGTCATTCTAACCAAGCAAATTCACAGCCATTTTCATGAGCAGAGCAGTTAGAGAGACTATTGGTTTTTACGGGACCAGGAAGCCCCATTATTTCTTACTTACCGTTATTTCTCTGAAAACAGAATCGTCATCCGCTATTCTAACACGAGAAACTGTGTAATTTTCTATTGTCTCCGGGGGATATAAAAACAGCTAATAGAACGGAATTCCCATCAGTCTTCTATCATATTCTGAAAGTGATACAACTAAAGACTTTCTAAAATGGCTACCCCTAGAAATTTGAAAAAAAATTGGATTTTTGCTTATCTGCTGGTGAGTCTCTCTTTCTGTAGCCTTTCCCCCAATTTGAGCTACTATAACTCCCTACATTAGATACACATCTAAAAACCCCCACCTCCTCATAAAAAAGTTTTATTACTGATAGAATAATCTTATTTTCTCGCTAAAATTCATTTAAACCCATTTCAAGATGATTGGTAAAAAAGATAAAAGGTGTGTTAAGCCGTTAATGGTCTAAATGACCTATTTCTACCCAAAAGCTGCTATTATTCTGGTGAACCCCTCTTTCTATGCCCTCCACCACTTTAACCTACTGTAATTCTCTATATTGAATCAGGGGGAGACTCCAGGGAAATGAACTTTTCAATATGTTTTAACGGTAAAAACTAAATTTTTATGCGAGGTAAATTTGTCAGACTATTAAAAAATTGAGAGTGCAAGGTTATCCTAAGGCTTATAGACTAAAGACACTCCCATAGTTGGAAGCTGCGTTTTGGCCCCCCGGGCCCAAAGGAAATGGACTTTATCCCACGCTAGATATTTTTATAGGTCCTGCATTCTACTGCTGTCTCTAAGAAGGAGATTTGGGGGTCCTAATCCGAAGATTAATAATGGAGGAAAATATCAAAGGGAGACCCAAGAGAAATAACTAAAAAATAAGACATTATTTTGTGGTTGATAACTAAAAATAATTCATTCTAGTGCTGAAATTTGTCGAAGAGGGGATTTGAGGGTTCTTAGATTAATATTCCTGTTCAAAATAATAACAGGACCCTGCTCCCTTAATTCTGAATATTTTGACGAGCCTTAGATTAATATTCTTTTCCAGCGTAAGAACGAGCACCCTGGGCCTTTAGTTCGGAAGGGGGAGGGTTGAGGAGCCTTAGATTAATATTCTTTTCACAGCTTAAAATCGCAAATGAATGAAGAGAGTAAAATTTTTTATTTTGTTTCCAGGGCGACAATAATTATCATGCATAAATTGATCAGCTACTCATCTCTTTCTTTGGTGAAGCAGCAATGGACACCAATACCCCCTCATAATATTTTTAAGACTTTAAAACATTATAATACCAGAAACGTAAAGGTGGACAACTGATGGGTTATTTCTGATATTAAATTTGTGGTTTGTATTGTTGCGAGCTATGGACCCAAAGGATCCAAATATGGCTATTAAACTTATAACTGATAGTGTGGTCTCAATACATACGGCCTTTCGAAGGCCCATGTACGGTCATTAAATTTAGAACTGGTAGTATGGTCTCAATACGTCCGAAAATTCCCTCTGGAGGCATCTATGGTCTTTAAATTCTTAACTGGTAGTGGTGTCTCAATGAAACCCAAGGATCCTTATGGAGGCCCATGTATGGTCGTTAAAGTTATAACTGTTAGTATGGTCTCAATACAGCCGAAGGGTCCCTTTAAAGGCCAGTGCATGGTCATTACGTGCTAGTTAGGTCCTTCGAGCTCTGAACGCTCACTCTTAACTATAATATGGTTCAAATAGTTTCAATGAGCTAAGAAGCTCTTTTTTATTTTCTTGGCTCACATACCGACATTACCATCCGAATTCTGTGACAGTGCATTTACACAACCACAGAATAGTGAACATGAGGGGGGTTTGAGTGTGGGGGTGAATCCAGTTAACATAGCATCCCTATTTTTGATTTAAATATACTTGTAGTCGATCTAAGGTTCAAAAACACTACAAATGGGTAGCCGATGAGTTATTACCCAATGAGCCGAAAAAGTGCCTAATACCCGAAGTGATTAGAAGGGAGAAGGACAAAGAACTGCCGGCTCACCCCCTGTTTTGCCCGAATGGTATTTAGCGGATACTGCTTTGCGCAATATTTATGTTTTTAGAGCTGAGTTTTGAGAACCCTTCAATACTCTTACAAGTGGTAGTATCCATATACATCCCGTGGACGTATTACACTCCTATGCCAGCAAGATTTGTGTCCTTCTCGAAAAAGTTATTTGGGAGGCGGGATAATACACTAAAATATTAAAAACCTTACTAAAATACACTAAATATAAAACCTACGTTTGTAGGTAATATGGACTCGTATTACCTACAAACGGAAACATGGACGATTCACCCGAACTTGAATAATTTTGAGGGTGTTTCTTCGGATTGGATGGGAAGCGTTTTTAATAGGATGGAAAATCATATTGAAAATGGGAGCGGGTCAGTTGTTATATTTATAGAAAATTAAGATTTACATGTTACAAAATTTAACAAATAATATGTTTTAATAGGCTGGAGGGGGAAAAGGGGTGCAGAATGTAATGAAGATTTATAGGCAAGTGGAGGTGTACAACGCTTTCGTTTCGACATAGGCTTAGAGTGCTTCAAGTATATTATAATAAAGGGAGGGCCTGCTACTATTGTCCAATGTGTTTATCTAAATTCAATACAAAATTAAAATTGAACATAAATCGAGGCATTTCAATCGTTCATTGAGACGGTTTTGGGCAACAATGCCATCTTGTGATTTAAGAATTTTTAGAATTAGCTCTCAAGAATTTTTAGAGAGACAAGGTTGACATCGATGCCAAACTCGTGGAAGTTTGCGATTCTTCAAATTTGAGTCATGTTAAGAACACGAAGCTATTGCAGTCTCTTTTGCCTGCGGGCAAAGAGACTCGAGTATTACGATGTAATTGGTAGAGGTAGTATAGACATTTGGCGTGGAAGATTGTGTAGGCGCAGGCATGGTTGCCTGTATTAAAACTGCCAATAAGTAAATTTCACGGCTGCGCTATACAAATTATCAATAACTCTATCACCAGAAGACGAGTTGACCATTAAAGATAAAGATATTTGTTGGGCTTTTAATAAACTAAATAAAAAAAACAAGATTTTTTAACTGAAAGTAAGGAGCGACATTAAACCTTAAAGCGAACAGAAATTACTTCGTATATGAAAGGGGCTGCTTCCTCACCAACGCCCCTCTCTTTACGCTAAAGTTTGACTCTTTCCCTTAACTCTGCTTTTTAAAACAGTAAAAAACTTTAGCATAAAGAGCGGGGCGTTGATGAGGAAGCAGCCCCTTTCATATACGAAGTAATTTCTGTTCGTCGTAAGTTTTAATGTCGCTCCTTACTTTCAGTTAAAAAAATTAATTTATTTAATTTTATTTAATTTCTGAATTTTTTGAATCAATGCATGTTTTGATTTTGGCTCTTTGCAGAGGAATCATTAAAACGAAATTTGTATATTTGTTGTTTTTTTTTGTTTTGGCTTCCTCATTGTTTTGATCGAATGATTTTGAGGAAAAAAGAGCGGGGGAGGAAGCCTAGTTGGCCTCCAATATTTTGGTTACTTAAAAAGGCAACTAGAACTTTAATTTTTTCCGAATGTTTTTATTAGTAAAAGATATACGTAACTTATAAATTAGCCTACGTAACTAACTTTTGTATTCTCATGTTCTTATTACATATATGAAGGGGTTCAACCCCTCGTTAGTACCTCACTCTGTACACTAAAGCTTAAATTTTGTCCCAATTCATTAAGAATGACCCCTGAATCACAAAAGTCGTAGAATAAATAGTTGAAATTGCTAAAAATACTTTAGCGTAAAGAGCGAGGTATTAGGAGGAGCTGAGCCCCTCACATGCGTAATAATTTCTGTTTGTCTTAAGTTTTAATGCTGCTCCTTACTTCCAGCTGAAAGAAGTTTTTCATATTTATTTTTTCTTTGTTTTTTTTTTACTTTTAATAATGCTAGAAA
This sequence comes from Artemia franciscana, assembly GCF_032884065.1. Taxonomy (NCBI): domain Eukaryota; kingdom Metazoa; phylum Arthropoda; class Branchiopoda; order Anostraca; family Artemiidae; genus Artemia; species Artemia franciscana. The sequence goes on along the minus strand of NC_088871.1, from coordinate 44,814,872 downwards.
ATCCTGCGCTCCCTTCATGGAAATTTTCTTCCCCCATGACAAATTCCGCGATGGAAAGGTCCCCCAACATATCCCCATCTTTTCAACCCTTCCCCCAACCAAAAACTCCCCCTGAAAACGTCTGTCTACTTCCCAATAGCCACTACAATATGTAAGCAGTAGTCAAAGTTTGTAACTTGTAGCCCCTTCCACGGGCACTGTGGGGGATTAAGTCGTCCCCAAAGACATAGCTATAAGGTCGTTCGACTACGCTGAATAAATGGCTATCTCAGAATTTTTATCCGTTGACTCTGGGAAAGCAATTAGCGTGGGAAGGGGCCAAGATGCCCTCTAATTTTTTGGTCACCTAAAAAGGGCACTAGAACTTTTCATTTCCGTTAGAATGAGACCTCTCGCAACATTCTAGGACCACTGGGTCGATACGATCACCCCTGGAAAAAAACCCAAAAAATAAACACGCATCTGTGATCTGTCTTCTGGCAAAAAATACAAAATTCCAAATTTTTGTAGATATGAGCTTGAAACTCCTACAAGAGGGTTCTCTGATACGCTGAATCTGATGGTGTGATTTTTGTTAAGATTCTATGACTTTTAGGGGGTGTTTCACCTTTTTTTTTAAAATAAGGCAAATTTTCCCAGGCTCGTAACTTTTGATGGGTAAGACTAAACTTGATGAAACGTATATATTTAAAATCAGCATTCGATGTAGCTATTGGTATCAAAATTCTATTTTTTAGAGTTTTGGTTACTATTGAGCCGGGTCGCTCCTTGCTACAGTTCGTTACCACGGATTGTTTGAAAATTTGTTTTGGGTTGTGGGGATATGAAAGTTTGCGATCACAATCAGTAAATCAGTTTAAGTAATCTTATTTTATCAGGGGGAGTAACTCTCAGAGGTGGCTTATCAATCTTGCAGTGTAAAAGCTAGGCAGCAAAACTTTCTACCGATTTACATGTACAATTCCAACTATGATTTGAAATTTATATTTCCAGTGCTGGCACGTTTGCATAAATTTGAAATTGTTCATGGCTCATGAGTAGTTGGTTCTTTTTCATATAATATCATACCCATATCATCTAAAAAGTTGCTGATTTTACGATTTAAATGGTCAACAGTTGAAAATCGTAATACACACTGGAATAAAATCCGTGTTTTTTACTCTTATAGTATTTTCCCCAAAGCTTTAAGCCAATTGATTCAAGAACAGAAAAGCGGTGATTTTAATAGTTTCCCCCTATATAATTCCTCAAATAATAGTTCCTCAAACAGTTTTTTTTCCAGATGATGAAACATATGATTTTTTAACTTATAAGGGCATACCCGTATTATCCATCTCGAGACAACATGAGGAAAAATTGTCGCCCATCGAAGCATTTACTTCATGGTCGTCAATGCACCACTGCCGATTATGGATTTGCAAAAAAAGGTTGGGGTAAGAGAGGGTGTTAAAACAGGGTGAGTTTTCGTAAAATGTACCTGGCAAGTGATGTATTGACGTTCTTGAATATTATCAGTAAAAACACGGATAAAATTTACGAGACGTTTGGGTTGGATTTGGGTCAGTATTTTTCCACTCCTTATCTGGTGATTGATTTAATTCTTAAGATCAGTGATGCAACTATAGGTCTGATCACCGACATGGATTAGCATTTATTTGTAGAGAGATCCATGCGAAGAGGGTATGTTTTCCACGGGGATTGTATCCTGGAAACCGATCCGACTTGACAACGCACCTGTGAAAAGTCGTATAGGGTTTTTTTGGATATGAATTCCCTTTATCCGTCGGCATGTCTCACTTCTCTTTGCCGTGTGAGGATTATAAATGGCTGGACAATCCCTCTGATCTAAATTCCCGAGACATTGATTGTGTTGAGGAGAATGAACCACAAGGAGGGTTTTTCGAAATTGATGGTAAAATACCAGTGGAACTTCATGCCTCGGCAAAGGACTTTGTTTTCCCGTGTATAAATTGACCAGTGGCTAAAGACTTATTTGGTCACTTTAATTTGTTTTTGGTAGAGGGTGGTGGTTTGCACTGGACACCTTCAAAACAAAAGCTTATTGCCGATCTTCATCAGAAACAGAATACTGACGTGCATCACGTTCTTTTGTGGTGGATGCTGGTCAACGGTTTCTATGTTACAAAAACTCATGGAGCCCCCCAAGTCAGCCAAAAGCCATATATGAAGACGGTTATTGACACCTTTGTCAGTAAACGATCGGAGGCAAAAACGAAGGTAAAAAAAGAGATCTTGAAGGTAATTTTAAATTTGATCTTCGGTAAAATGTGCGAGAGTGTGCGCAATAGAAGACGTTGTGACGTTGTGACCGAACCAAAAGGATGTGTCACTCCAATATAGTCCCCTTACATTGAAAAAAAAATGTATTTTAAATAAAAACATTGCCAGTGGCAGTGCCATTTTAGAAATTTCGAAAAGACTCCTATCGGTATTTTATTACAATGTATGTAAGCTCCAATGGCCAGGGGAGGGACAAGTTCTAGTTTATTATTGGGACAACGATTCACTGTTGTTAAAAGTTAAAACTGATAATTTATTAGACGATTTGGAAAATGGTGATTAATTAGCTCGCGAACGGATTCTATAATCTGGGACGAATCAATTTACCCGTAGCTAGTGAATTTTTTTATTTTTAAAATTGTTATTTTTAAAATTTGAGACGGGGGGCGACATGATATCCCAAGGAGTGCTTGCAGGTCCGAAGGTATACTGTGTGCAAACGCAAAATGAGGATATCAAAAAAGTCGGCAAGGAAGTGCCATTGCACTATTTAAGGGAATGTGTCTTCATAGAAACTGTGTAGAAGACAATTTGGTTTCAAAAGTGAAAGTCGTGGCGATTCTGTCTTTAAAATTTAAAAACTATACAGATCGAGACGAGAAAAGTTCCATGTCGACCATATTGGATAAAGTTTGTGTATGTGCAGGTGGTGTGAAGGTACTACCACATGGTCACTATCTTACTTAAGATCGAGACGAATGTGTAGAGTATACACGGCGTCTCGGTCTGGAGAAAGTTCAATAGGGTGCGGGAGGAGGGCTCCCTTTTTTCTATCCCAACAGTCTCCAGCTCAGCAATGTGTGTTTTCTAGTGTTTTTTTTCACATGTTTCTATTTTTCCATGTTTTTATTTATTTTATTCATTTACATTTACTTTTCAAGCTGAATAGAGTAAAAAGTGCTTAATATTATACTGTTGTTCTACCATAGTCGTGCCGCCGTGGCATCTTCCGGCCTCCGTTTTGGCCGCCCGCTCCTTGGGAGGAATCTTATCGTGTCCGGCCCTCCGTCTGGTCATTTCTAAAGTGTATTTTATGTCTGTAAATATATTCAAGCGCTTATTTTATATTTTTTTATTTGTAGTGCATTTTTTAAATATGTTAAAGAACTCATGTATTCTATTTTTGACTATTTAATCAAGTAATTGAGTTTAGTTTCGGTTAGTTATATTTTGACTTTGGATAAATTTATAATTTTGTATAAATTGGATAATTTTGTATAATTTGGATAAATATGTATAAATTTAAAACACCATTCAATTCATCTCTCTGTGGCCCTTCAATGTCTTGCAAAACAACACATTTAGCGAAATAATACAAAATCGTGATAAAATGTTCTTAGAAAATCCAAAAAATATCTATTATTGCTATAATGCGTGGCAAGAATTTTATCATAAAATTAAGAGCATTGCACCAGATATAAAATTCATACAAGGACTAGACGTTCTTAATATTATTGAACCCAACTCGTGGTTGATTATTGATGTTGTAGCTGAATCCATTGAAGAATGGTCTCAAGTTATGTTACAAATACTTGCAGTCATGTCTCATCATCAACAAATTTCCGTAACTTTTGTTCTCCATAATCTCTTTCATTAGAGCAAATTTTTGAGAACACTTGCTTTGAATTGTACTTAATATATCATCTATGGGGTTTTTCATGATTCAAGTTCTCTTATAACTTCAAACAAACGAATATACCCCGTTCTACCGAAATTTGTACTTTCGGCATACAATCAAACTTCTAATAAACCTTATGTTACATTCTATTAGATATCAATCAAAACACGCCTGAAGAGTTAAGTGTAGTCACATATATTGGTATCATGAAATTATTTTACATCTACCTGTAAATAGTGAAAAAGATCATTAGTCGTCATCATGACACTGAAGAAGCTACATGAAAATAGACATTAATTTTCCGTCCTATGTAATTTAAAGCCATGGCTTAGGAAACCTACACTCAAACACGGTATTGACAATGAACTCTTTAATCTCCTAGCTGAGCTTTGTTTAAATTTCACCAAAGGCAATGTTCAACTGCCAGAAGGTGTTAGGCAAGAGACAAAGCAACATCGTTCGTGTGTACGTGCCCGGCTTTCAAAAACAGGGGAAACGCTTTTGAAAGAAAACGGCTTGTTCAAGCGGTTGGTAGTTTCCTTTCATTGTTACTGCCGATAATCGCTGGACCTGTAAACACTATTCTCTAGAATTGGCTGAAACCTATTAATGTACGCCAATTGAACTCACTCTTTCACCAAAAGAGAACTTTGACGATAATCTTGATAAATTTATTAACAATGAAACAATTGTCGACGAAAAAATTAATTTTGCCTCAAAATGCCTCTCGACGTTTCGATAAGTGCAAACCCTACCGTGAAAGACCACAGAAATTAAATGTCATTAATCAAGCTCCAACTTGTGAAAGTTTCTTAAACTTTGAAAACGGCAAAACAAGGAGAAGATTTATCGAAAAGTTACATGAAGTGTTGTAGATTTAATGGCTCATTCGTATCGTGAACAAATTAAAGACTCTTAACTTATCTCACTGAAACTGAGGATGTGCGAATTGAAGACCAAATGAATGAAGTCTGAAACCATGGCGAGAGTTACGATTTAATTGATTTTGTATAAGATTTGATTGCAATTCGTTAACAACTTGAGTCATTCGATAGTCATTTGTATATAATTTTAGTCATCAGGTTTTCTAAAATATCTTATTGGGAATAACGATTTTAAATCGTTAAATCGTTTTAAAATGATTTAGGGAATTTTGAGAAATATCAAAAGATATATGGTTTTTGTATGCCAAGTGGGCGTGACGATTTAAAGGGTATTAAACGAACGCGTCATTCCCCCACTTTTAGTATATTAAAGGATAGCGGACACCTAAAACCACGTTTACGTACAAAATGGCTCAAGTTTTGAAACGAGAATTTGAGGATTTTAGTGAGGCGGGGAGTTTAAGCTCCCCCACCACACTTTCCAAAGTTTCTGTAGTTGAAATAAGCTGGCAAAAGAGTATTTACAAAATGATCCCAGCTACACTCTCTGTCGAAATCATTGAATTCGCGGTAATCATTATGGAAAAACTAAAGCCTTTTTCCCCTTGAATATATTACAAGCAGATCTTTTGACTCTAAATGAGATTCAAAGGCTTCATAATCGACCGTTCAAGTATAGTTTGCTTGCAATCAGTGCTTTTAGTCGCTACGCATGTCTTTCCATTGCGTTCATAGAGAAGTTCTGAATTTGCTACAACCCTTGAATATATCTTTGAACAAGATTCTTATAGAGAAAATCAAGCAGATCAGTAGAGTGAATTAGTTAATCCAGATGTAAAAAAAGGTTTTATTGAAATATAAAACGCTACTCTATCATAGTCTTAGCCCTATGAAGGTGGCATAGGCTGAACAGTTGATAAGAACCATTCGACTTCTAACTTCAAGATATTGTACATTGAAAAATACTGCTGCTTTTATCGATCCTTGTCCAACGTTAGCCTTCCTGAAGTTCATGACAGTAACAATACACTTGACATTTTTCTTAAACAATATTTCAATGAAAAGGTTGCGAAGAAAAATTTAATGTCGGTGGTACAGTTCCAATCAATCGAACTGATATGAAAGATGAAGGGATTCTTGGTAGTTTCTATGATTATGAATTACAAAAATATTAAAAATGATCGTATAAATTAAATTGAAAAGATAATAAAGAGTCGAACTCTCAAGGGAAAGAGACAATTGTTTTTTCTCTGGCTAGGATACATCTCTGATTTTGATTCTTAGATTACCGCTAAATACGATCACAATGTCTAATGATTTTTATGTGACATTCATATCTTATGTCTCTGACCTTCTCTATGACAGTTTGAATTAGACAAGCGATTTTTGGAAAAAATTCTCTCCACCCATCACATTTGAGGGAAGGTATGAAGTTACCTTTGTTGATTTTATTCTTAAAAATACATATGATATCCTTAGAAAAGTCGTACAGATGAGATTAAATTAAGACTCTTTGACTTCTCTGACGTGAGTTTGGTGGCAAATTTTGACTCTGGTGATTACCCCTATGCGACCATACTCTGTGAGCTACAACAATATGCAAGAGCAGTGTCGAATAATCAACAAAAAAATTGCGAGTCAAAAAAGTGTGGTTTTACATTCAAATATTCAACAGAACTGAGGAGAATCTATATTAACAATCCATTTGAGAATTTTCCTCAATGAGGATTTACGTGAGGTTCTCGGTTTAAAAGATCTTATAATTAAAACAACAAATTAGAGTGGCAAGGATCATGTTACCTATTTAGACTATGCACCTGGCTTTTCATCGGACAATTGGGTTTTTCTTTATGCACCCTTTTTGAAACATCGAGAGTTGGTAGTACCAATGTCCCCCTTCTACGTTTTTTAGAACAAAAAACTAGTCGCAAATACATTCACCACTACAATATAAAGCATCTTCAATGCATTCATGTCAACACTTAAGAAGTAGATTGGGCGTCCCTCAAGCAATAACAAAAGATTTGGCCGTAATTAAATGTCAGTTTTGACCCATTCATTAACGTAATGGCTAATAAAAAAAAATGAAATTTGTCTGTGCTGATATTAATTGCTATGTTGCTACTCCTAGACCGCGACAGTTGGATTATGGAATGGAACATTACAGAGGTCTTTCATCAAAGTCCTGTTACGGTTTCGGCAATTGTTTTGCTAAGTTGTTTTACTCTGCATTAACCCTGGCAAAAAATCTATTGCACCAGTTGCCACGGATTTTGCGTCTTCTACATTACATTATTGGGCCTCTGGGTTTTTTTAAAGATAATGTTTGGCAAAGTCTCAGGTCCAGCGCATGATCCCTCGGCGATTGACTATCGTCTTAACAAAATGGAAAAAATTACAAAGGGCAAGAAATGCCTTAACACTCATCAGTGTTAAGTCAGGCCAGAAGCGAAAATCATTGTTCTTGTCAAAGGAGAAACCAAAAGTAAAAATTGTTTGATCAAAGAAGGATTTCTTTTCCTAGAAATGGCATTTCTACAACATCAAGGATATCATCCTTAACTCATCTCTAAATCTTTTTAAACGTGGCTACTATGAACAATTCTATCCGGGACAGTCGATCTCTGAAAACTTATATTTTCAAATTTATTCCAGTGATTTTTATTTCATAGATTTGACCTCCACATTTATAGATTTACATGTGATTGTCGAAAAATCTAACAATGAAAAAACAAGTGCGTCTGAAGGGGTATTCTATGTAAACTGTGTACTGCAAAATTTGTTAAGACAAATCAGTGTCTACATAAATGTAACGTTGGTTACAACAAGCAATAACCTTTCAAATTATTCAAGTTATATACAATTCATGTTGATGACTCCAATTTCCTATAAGCATTTGAGATGTATGGCCATTGGATATGAATATAAAACGGACACTGACGCTAGCAATGCACTTAAAGATGCGACAACTAAAGATTTATGCTTGGATGGGAAAATAAATTATTATACTCACTAAATCAATTTGAAACCTATTGGAGAATTACCCCTCAGGGCTGTGTTCTATTAGACTTGCACCATGGACACAAATCAAATACACAATGTGTTCAATTTGGATAGTCAAAATACAAATGCTATTGCATATCCCCAGATATCCTGGGCCTTAGTTAAAGTGTTAACAATACCCTTATCATTGTTAATAGTAGCCCATCAACTCTAAAGACGGGGCATTGGCTATGCGTCTTTCCAACAGCGTAGAGTATTGAATTTGTTGATCCTATTTTTCTACCGTATACGTTCTATGTGCCTCACATTAAAAACTTTCTTGAGCAAAGTGAAGGATCTATTATTCTAAATCAAATGCTTGTACAAGATTTATCAATCAAAAACGGTGGTTTTTAAGCACAATTATATTTTATTTTTTTATGTCATGGATGTACTTACAGTGAATTTATATTTACATTGAATTTCGTAGCATTTATAGCGACAATCCTCGAGTGAACGACTTTCCAGTTGAAAATATTATTTCCTACCTGTATAATATAATTTTTAGTGCCCTAAAAGTAAAGTGCTTTAAAAATGTTTGTAAATTTGTTTATTAATAAAACTTGTATGTACAAAAAACTCCGTGTCCTTTAGATTTCTTCCCCTACGTATAGGTAATCGCCAGAAACGATAAGTGGTGAAAGCTTGTCAGAATTCAAAGTATATTAATCTTGGCATGAAAAGTCAGGGTCACGTCATCTACAGTATTATGTAACTTCATTTTTATTAAATCTTTTCGTAAAGTCAATAATACTATTTTTATTCACACTATATAAAATTTACGTGTTTAAATTTGGTTATTTGAAGCAATGTCACATAAAAAATTCTCATATGAAGAAGCACTTTCTTTAACAGCCAAACAAACGTCTGTAGGTTTATCATCATAGTAGCCAGTATCTTCATAGCGTTACGTAAAAAACACTCTTTTATTATTCCAGCAATTGAAGTGTAGACCAGGTTCTTGTTCCCAAAACAATTTAAAACCACGACGATACCAGCCTCTTAAAATAAAATGAAATCTCATGTAGGATTTTTTTGTAATCATACCAGGGTAATTTTGTTTTCATTGATCACATTTATCATAGTAGCACTTGCAGCATAGGACCCTCTAGTATGAGAGTCGCAAATCTCTTCAAGACAGAAATTACAGTCTTAATCTGTACTGCATATCCTCTGTGCAATTTACACAGTTTGCATTATCTAAACTTTTCATTATAGTCATGAACAAAAGTACAATTCTCACAGGACTACCAGGTGACCAATGTATGCAAACATAAAGGACATTTGTAAAAGATTTTTCAATGTTGACTGTCTCACTTCCAAAACAAAACTGACTTGGGAAAATGAATGTTCTTTTCTATCTCTAGTCACTTATGCTGATTGCTTATTGGTTCACTAGAGACATGGGAGGAGTAACTGAAATTCTGGGTAATCTTCAAACAGATATGCCATATTATTTTTTTTGTTTCAATTATTACGTTTATAAAATCAGTTAAATGCCTTGTTGTCACGACACATAAGTCTCAGACAATAATCCAAAGATCGAGACTCATTTTTCATTATGTTGTCAATCATTCTTTTAGTGAAGATTCTTTTCTGCTTTGATAATCTTTGGAAATTATCATCTACAGTTCCCATTTTTCCAAAGTAACAAGATTTCCTATAATTTCCTCTCTGTCCACTTTATTCGTTTTTAATCATGACACTCTCACCACAAATTACAGACAAACAATAGATCTTGCTAGTGACAAACTTCTCCTTTTTATTGATTAATTCATGGTTTAATGGATGTTTACATGGGTAAACTATCATTGGTGCTAGTAACATTATTTTCTCCAATTCACTTTTACTTTCCTTGCAGATAATATCTGCTAGTGCCCATTTTATTTTGTTTGCGATTTCTCTGTCTATTACCACATTATTTTTACATAGGTAACAGTCTTGGCATCTATACAAGATATGTTGCATGACGCTGTGGGGTACATTTGTCTTATTTTTACCTTTCGTTGAATGGTAATAGTAGGAGGATGGTGATAAGATCTGTCCACGGTTAACGTTTTACCATTCGCAAGAAGTTGACTTTCTTCATCAAGTAAAAGTTTTACGTTTACGTTCTCTTTCAATACTGACTTCTCTGAAGATACTGCTTTCGCATATCCACCTCTATAATACTTGAATTTTCTCGGTACTCTAACGAAATTTTACTCCTTACCATCAAGACAACGCACGTATATTATCCAATAGTGTTACCATTAGCACTTGTTTCATAATGAAAATATTTCTTTTTCTCAGCATTCAATGCTACTACAATGCTATCATGAACACACGCCTTCTTGGAATATTTTATCCTCAGTTAAGAAAAAAACAAGATGTTTATCTTTCTGATACAGAAATAATACTGAAGCGGAGTCACGCAAGATTGCGTTACCCCCCTCCCCTATGACATAACATGCACGTGCGTCTCGAAGAAGTTTAATAGGACCTGTGTCTTGAGGGAATTGCTGTTAACCTGAAATCATTAAGGACGAAAAGAGTAGCGGCTACGGGTCTTGTCGAAAGCAGTGAGGGGATACTACTACTTGCAGTAAAAAACTAGATTTTTCAATTTAATTTCTGAACATTTTTCAACTAATGCTGTTTAAACTTTGGCTCACCGTACATGAAAAATTAAAACAAAATTTGCATATTAATTTTGACAGATCTATTCTGTATATGAAGGGTTGTCCCCTTCTCAATACGTTGCTGTTTAAGCTAAAGTTACTTTGTAAAAATAGCTTCCTATTATAATTACACTGTTTCAGTTTTAGCAGACAGTCCAACTTCAGAGTAAAGAGTAATGTATTGAGGAGGAAGCAACCCTTAATATATTGGATAATTTCCGTTAGTTTTTCAAATAATGCCGGTAAATCTGACTTATCCTCTATGAAATATACCCCTCCTCCTCCTGTAAACCTCCCCCGTCGAAAATTCATCCAACATAAAGTGCACCCTCTCCCCGTTAAATTGTCTCCTGAGAGTTCCATCCTTACTGAGAATCCCCCTGCCTGTAAAATTGCTTACGGACGATTCAGCCTGAAAAATTCTCCTTAGCATTTTTTCATTTGAATCAGACTTTAATCTCAAATCGGTTTCTCGATCTCTCCAGAAATGCCCCCTTCCGTGGAAATCAGAAAATGGAAATCCCAAAAAATGGAACACGTCGAAAAAGCCCGTGGATAATTCCCCCAGATCATCTTCAAATGAAAAATTTGACAAAGAAAATGTAAGACATTTAAAAAGAATTTCGTATAGTAATTCTGTCAAATCCCCCAGTGTAACCTATCCTCTGGAATATTCACCCCCAGAAATTTCCTTCCCAGCAGAATCTCCCCATAAATATCCACCCCAAGTGCAACCCCACGCCCCCCAAAAAAAAGTGTCTGCCTATGGCCCAATAAAAAATACTATACGTAAACAATGGGATAATTTCATTACTTAGAGACCTCTCCCCACGGAATGTGAGGGTTCATTTTACACCTAAAGACATAATTATTTGGTTTTCAACTGTAGTGAACAAAATGGCTATCTCAGAATTTTGATCAAAATTTTTTTAGTAAAAATGGACCTGGGAAGGGGGCCCAGTTGTCCTCCAATCTTTTTGGTCACTTAAAATAATGCATTAGAACTTTTAATTTCCGTTCGAATGACCCCCTTCCCAAAATCCTCTGACCACTGGGTTTATACGATCACCCTTGGGAAAAAACAAATAAAAACGCATCAGTGAATTTTTCTGGTGAAAAATACGAAATTCCACATTTTTGCACACACGAGTTTGAAGCCTTTATTTTTTGTAAGTGATTTTTCTTCTGGCAAAAAATACAGAATTCCATATTTTACCAGATAGGAGCTTGAAGGCTTTATACAAGGATTTTCTGATACGCTGAATCTGATGATGTGATTTTCATTAAGATTTTATGACTTTTAAGGGATGTTTTCTCTTTTTTTCAAAATTTTCACAGGCTCGTAACCTTTGATGGGTAAATCTAAACTTAATGAAACTTATATATTTGAAATTAGCAAAGAAATTCACTTCTTCTGATAAATCTATTTATATTAAAATTTTGTTTTTTAAAGTTTTGGTTACTATTCAGCCAGGTCACTCCTTACTTATAGTTCGTTACGACGAACTATTTGAAAAGAATAAGGACTTAGTGTCTGGCTATTACTTTACAAGCGTTTTATATCCAGTTGAAGATGCAATCTTTCATAAAAGACACTCAAATACTTATGGGCGATGCTGTTTCAACAAGGTTCTTGTTGAGTACGGCCCCTGGACATAGGGTCGAAATATTCATTAAAATTAGAATTTCCACTGAATGCGAAAAGAATTCCCTATTGTTCTTCTTGTTTTTGACGTTTAGGTTTTGTAACGCTTACAATGAGCACACTACTACAATGCAGTTGTGCTCTCAATGAAGGTTTTCTGTAATATTGTATAGCCAAGGCCAATGTTTTAGCTAGTAACGGGCCCATTTATAACCAAACTTCACTCAAATTTTAAGATAGCTAGAGCTGGCTCCGAAATTTACTTCTCTGACCTTCCATTGAATTTATCTAAGACCAGCCAATCAGAGAGCTTCATTATCAGTCCTTAGCTGTATGGAAAAATTTTTAGGTGTTTAACCATATGGTGAAAATTTTCTATATTAGACTTTCTGAAATAGCCGATCAAACCGATCTTACAATAAAAGGGGACAATAACAGTTTGACATTAGCAAAATCTCAGCATTATCTAATCTAATGAAATGTAGTTATTAGAGACTGTTATTGCCAAGTTTTTTCAACTGAAAGTAAGGAACAACATTAAAACTGAAAACGAAAAGAAATTATTACGTTTATGAGGGGGATTACTCCCCCAAAACATCTCTCCCTTTACGCTAAAGTGTTTCAATACTTTTTAAAAAAGCTTCTTATTGTTCTAATTTAACAGTCAATCAATTCAATCAATTTATTCAACCAATAAATTTACAACAAAAACACTTCAGAAACACGCACCCCTGATCGTTTTTCAGGCCAAAAAATACAAAATTCCACGTGCTTTCAGATATCTGCTTCAAACCTACAGTAGGGTTCTCTCACATGCTGAATCTAATGGTGCGATTTTCATTAAGGTTTTATGACTTTTAGATGGTGTTTCTAATTTTTTTTTAAATTAGGCGAATTTTCCCAAGCTCGTAGCCTTTGATGGGTCAGATTAAACATAATGAAGCTCATATATTTGAAATCAGCATAAAACTACAGTTTTTTGATATATCTGTTGGTATCAAAATTCTTTTTTTTTATTTTGGTTACTAGTGAGCCTGATTATCTTTATAGTTCTTTACAACGAACTGTTTGACTATTAGTCACTTTTTAAGACGTTCCACTTTCAGGCAAACCGACATATTTTTCAATTTTTTTTAAATTTTGGGTATCTGTGACCCAAGAAATTGCAGGTGTAAATGTGAAGTCAACTGAAAAATGTTTTCTAGACCTGATTTTATTTGGCCGGTACCCCCAACTTCGATTGTTTTTGGTTCACAAGGGGTCACTTGGTCCAGCCACTTAAGAGCGTAGGTCTAAAGTCGTTTGGAGAAAAGAGTCTTTGGTTCTGTTTTAGCCTTTTCGGGGGAACCAATATTTTAATTCTGTTTTTCTAATGCATTGGTTTCTCGACTTAAAAACCAAATGGTTTACGCTTTATGCTAATTAGAAAATAGTTGAGTATTGCAGTCTTCATGGGTTTAGAATTTAAGCATACAAGCTTCTATCTAACCATTGGCCCTTTTTGGGGCCCGTTTGTGGATGAACTATTCCTAAAACTAATGTTGTTTTAGTATATCAGCATCCCCTTACAGAAGAGGCGTACAGTTTTAAGTTTTTAGTTGTTCAAATTTTTTTTTGCTATTTTTTGGTCCTTTATTAGGCCCAGTGTTCGTAGGAACATTATTTTCATTTTCATATTGTATATATACAAAAGGAAAAGAAATTTGTATTTTTCTATTACCTTAGCCCAAATGCTTAGGATTTAGTTTTAAGGCCAACTTCAATTTTTTCTTCCTTAATTTGACCCTATGGGGTCCTTGCCCCAAACAGCTTATTTTGCACATTAATTTCTTCTCGGCCTAAGAGCTTGACTGTATTTTTCAAACTGTTCAGAGCCAAATATTTTTACCTTCCTCCCCTCACAAAATTTGTCATTTTACTGGCTGAGAAAGCAATTCTTGAAGGTTTTGAACCTATCAAACACCCAAGATCAAACACACGCCCTTTTTTTATTATACATTATCTGTGAATCTAAAATCTATGCGTAAACAATTAACAATTTAAATTATTTTGGGTCCTTCCTTAGGGGTTTGGTAGTCGTATCATCCCTGGAGGTGCGTTTATTGGACCTTCTGACTTTTCCCAACAAAGTGGTTATCTCAAAACTATTGTCAAATGTCTTGGTGGATTAGAAGCGGCTGATCCTGAAAACGACATGGAGGGGAGGGCAGGGGCTGACTGCCATCCAACCGACTCTTTAAAAGGGAAGTAGAAGTTCCAGTGTATGAAACTTCAGGCTTAAATTTTAAAATTTTATCATGCTTTCATTTTATTCTAGATGCTCCAGTTTGTGTCTACATCCATGGTGGGTATTGGCAAGATTTAAGCAAAAATATATCTGCATACCCAGTTCAACCCCTATATGATGCAAAGTGTGTCACTGTAATACTTGGGTATGACTTAGCCCCGAAAGGTATTCTTTTTCATACTAGTATAGGATTGATATAGTCTATTTTTTCAGTGTTTGAAAAAGCTTCTTATTCCAATACAATGGTTTTTGTATATTAGCATTTGTTTTTTTGGAATGGTACACAAAGCCAAACTTTAGCAAAAAATGAACGGGGAGGAGGAGGGGACAGTCTTCGTAACATACGGAATATTTTTATGTTCTCTTTAGGTTTTAATGTTGCTCCTTACCTTCAGCTGAAAGAACTTTCTTTTGTTTTTCAAATCATTAGAGTGCCTAACCAAGATATAAAGTTCAGAACTGACCGCATGCCCCTTCCCCCTCAATTTCTGGCTTTAAATTGTGCGCATCAATAATTCTAATTAATTTGTAGCACCCCACCTTTTCAGTTTTTCTGATCAAAAATAAAAATGTTAGACTATTACTAAAATTTTAGACAAAATTTTCAATGTCCAGTTAATCTTTTGACGAATGCTAGTTTTGTTGAATAAGTCCTTAAGCTAATGATGCTGTTACTGCAGAATTTCGGGTGGACAGAAAGGGGTATTATTCATATGGATGGCGATTGCGGGTGTCTTTTGATCTTCTTCACAGCTAAAGCCATTACAACCTTTACAATAAGGTTCTCTGATGCTTGAATACGTTATGTACACATATTTAAATACATTAAAACATTGTATATAAATAGGAAAAGAGAAATATTACTATTTTAAATCGCTGAAGCTAAATCTCTTGGTAGCTCTCCCAACCCTCAAGAAACTTCCTGAATGGTCATGGTGCTCCGCCCTCCCTTTTCCACCTCTTATCCTGGAGGCATGTGAATGTTACATTTTATGCTATATGGAAAAAGTTAGTCGCAATTTGAAGTTTAATATTACTCCCCCCACTAGCACCAATAATAAGGGTGTTGACCAAAAATATTCCTGGGGATTGAGAGGGATTAGAAATAATTTTCTATCGATTACAAATTTCCATCAATGATAATACACTCTCTGGGGCATCTCTTCCTCCCCGCCTACATTGTTCAGCCTTCATAATACATCTAGTACTTACACATCACTGTGTATAATTTTATGAAATATAAAATTACTTTAGTTAGTCAGTTTACTTATGAAAAAAAAAATCAGTTTAGTTTATGAAGCTTTAAAATAAATGTCATAAACATTTTTCTGCGACAAGAAGGGAGTTATCACCCCACACCATCCTTATTCAAGCTTAGCCTAAATGAAGATGGGAAAATAATTTCTAATTCCTCCATGTTCTTTCTATATTTACATGAAGGTTCATGGAGAGATAGACATGGGCTTTAAAATATATATGATGCTCAATTAAATGAATGAATTCAGTGAAATCAAGCATTAAGTTAATTGAGGAACTTTGGTTTTATACGATCATCCCTGGGGGGTGATCGTGTGAAACGCCAAATAAACACACATCTTTGATGTTTACTCTGGGGGAAACCTTTTTTATTTTCCGGATTATAGGAATAGAAGTCCGAAGAGTCCACAGTTGGGCTTTCTATATACAGAATCTAATGGTGTGGTTTTCATTAAAGTTGTGTCTTTTTTTGGTGTTGGGTGACCCCTGTTTCATGTAAATTTTCCCAGGCTGTAAGCTTTGGATTGGTAACATTAAACATAATTGAAACTTTTTCAAATAAACACAAAAGTAAAATTTTTTTGATGCAATAGTCGTTATCAAAATTTGTTTCTTAGAGTTTTGGCTACAATTGTGCAGAGTTGCTCCTAACTTTGATTTAGCGACCATGAACTGTTCGAAAATGAAAATTTTACCCCAATTTTAGGTAGGAGCTTCAAACCTCCGTCTAAGGTTCACTAACATTATGACTTTGAATCTGTTACTTTTATCAAGATTACACTCTTTTTTGGAGATGACAGCTCTTTAATGCGTTTCAAGCATGTTGAGTTTGAAGGTTCAGTTCCTACCTGGATAGAATCCTAGAATTTCTCCTGGGTCTCTTGTTTTGCGCAATTTTTATACCCAACTCTAGGGTACCCTGTAATGTCTTCTGAAACTTTTTCAATAGGTAAAACAAACACGTGCAAAAGAGAATGACAGAAAGAAGCTTTTGTTCTCAGACCTCTACGATTTTGAACATACTTACTAAATTACGTCCCGGCCATTCTCATGGGACGTTTTTGGGCCACAATTGCTTCCAGAATGTGCAAAAGGATGAAGTATACCGCCTTATCTGGTAGTTTGTGATAACCTAACTATGAGATATTGAGCTTGTTGAACACATTTGTCGACATTTCCCCTATGCTACTTTTACTTTTCAAACAACTACGCATATTTATAATTGTATGCATATGTGTCTTTCTGGAGATAACAAATTTTGAAGCGACAAATCCATTTTCTTACCAAAGCCCTGGAGAGGATTTCTTTTGCGTAATTCTGCGTCCATTTATTTTCTCACAGGAAAGATATCTCTCATAAACGAGAGAAAATCCAGTTTCAGGAATAAAAACAATTAGAAAGTAAGGACTAAGAAAAATGAAAAACTTGCATATCTGTGTTCTTTTTTGGTGTGTTTTTTTTTTAAGCCGCAGTGAAAGAAAAAACACAGAAAATATAATAACAACAACCGTAACAAAATATTATCAAACGAAAATTTTTTATGTGCAATAAAGTTAGGTTAAAAAATTCATTTTAGGACAATATTTGTTTTTAATTTTCATCTAGCTCATACTTGGCTAACTAAATAATCGTAACTAATGATCACGTTGCTGAAAAACATTGAAAATATAGAAATCACTTTAAAAACCGATTAAATTATTGATATTAGCATATTCCCAAAGATATGAGCCGATTTTCTCTGAATTTATTTTAATTCTTTTGTAACTATTGCAAAAAATTACATGCCAAATAGCACATCCATCTACAATATAATATTGAATAACCACATGGTAAATGATCTTTAAGACAGATACCAAGAATAAATTTCAAAGCCGTCCAATTAATCAAAGGTGGTACTAATTACAAGACCTCTAGAACAAATATTATTAGTATTGCCTCTATTTATTTAAGCACGCACATATCCTATTACTTTAAGCACACACATATCTCATTACTTTAAGCAAAAAAATATCCTATTATTTTAAGAACATTCATGTCCCAATGTGCTATTGGAGTTGCAAGTCGTATCGAGCTAAATATTTTTGTGAGAGTCTTAACTTTTTCTGGGAACAATATATGTATATTTTCTCGGTAAAAGCATTCAATTGAAACAAGCACGGAAATAAACATATGGCGTTATGACAACTTCCGGGCAATAAGAAAACTCTTGGAAACGCATGCCACCTATTATTTCTCTCTGAAACAATGCCACTGACACAAGCTGTAAGGTATCCCAGACAAATAATTTCATATAAAAAAATGATCGATCAAAATATTATTATTAGATGAAGTGAGCTTAATCTAACACGATGTATAATAAAAGGAATTTTAATAAAGACTCCAATATACATAAGATTTGTGATCTGTATATTTTCGTTCTATATTTAGCGGATGGGGACTGTTTATTATGCAGTTTCGGTTTATGAAATGACATTTAAAGTCCCCTTTAGTTACCGAATTGTATGTATATCTTTTATAGTTTCAAAATCCCTCCTCCCTACTAGCTATTCTTGAGTTATTGAATTCAAGAGGTTGATTTTTTGAACCTGAATCTTCAGGGACGGTAAAGAGAAATTTCAAACCTAATAAAGAGCATTTACTGAGTTTTATGTGTTTGTACATTATATGTAATCATTAGAGTTTTAAAAACACTTCTCCGTACTATCTGTTCTCAAACTTTTGAATTCAGTCCATAGACTATTTTTTAACCCAAACCTTAAGATAATTATTAACAGAATATTATTATCAGTACAGCAGGTTAAATCTCCCCTTAAAATATTTTCTGGCTGTGAATGAGAATTGACTATACACATTATCGTTATGATCATAACGGTTTTATATCCTTTGGAGGAAAAGGGAGGGGCCAAATTTTTAAGGGGCGGGGTTGAGTAACTTTCTTTTAGAACATAATTTTTTTGAACTTGAGATTTTCATGCGGCTGTCCCTATGGTACTCTATGGCTGGATGTCGACAGTAGATGGTTTATTCTATGCTTTAAATAATATTAATTATGCACTGGAAGGATAAACAGTTTATCATTTAAAAAAGTGAAGATGAAACATTCGAAGAAAGTTTGGGCACATGATAAAGTTATTGTTGCATTGAATGCTGACGAAGACCAATATCTGAACTACAAAACAAGTAATTGTTGGAATATTATAGGAAATGTATGCGTGCATTGTCATCACCATGAGAGATTAAATTTCTTTGGAGCATCGAAATGATTCTGCGCTTATGAGGTTGGATTTGCGACAGTAGCATTTCCAGTGAAGTTTGTGCTCAAAGATGATGCAAGTCTGAAACTAATAATTGACGATGATGGTCATTTCCTTGCTAATGATTTTGGTACCACGCTACCTGTTGACAGATCCTATTCCCACGTTTCTGCTATTAGAATTCAAATGAGAGTTAAGGAGAAAAGAAAGACCTACAGCTGCACCAATATCATAGTGTATATCTTGCCTATGTGCAAGAACTGTATTGTATGTAAAAATAATGTGGTAAGACAGCAAAATCGAAAGCAAAATAAAAAGGGTATTGACAGACAACATATAAACGGGGCTATAAAGAGGAATTGATAGAAAAACCAAGCATCTACAAACACAACAACTATAACCGATGGTTTACCAAAGGATGCAGCCAATGAGCCCAATAATTCATATTATGGTTTTTGTGATTTACTTTTAGTTGAATCCATGTTAAAACTCATGTATGATTAAAAAAATTGAATAAATGAGATGTCAAGAGAAAATATAATGAAGTATTTTATGGTATGAATTTAAAGCATTCATTTTTTTATGATGATATTCTACATACCAGTATTTTAATAAAAATATTTCCTGCATTACTTTTTTTGTCTCCATTAATTTTAGGGTACGCTAGCAAATCGAGCGTTCACAGTGTTTACAAAAAAGCCAGAGATGTAAGAAAAGTAAGCTAAAAGACATTTGACTACAATAAACTTAGGTAGTTGATACATTTCGAATGTTTTGGTTGCTGGCTGAGTACAAAAAAAAAATGTTCTGAGTTTTATCTAAAGAAGAGATTAAATTTCAAATTACGTTCTGTATGGGAAATTTGACGGGTAACATTGTGTGATCATTGGTGAACATAATTTTTGCTGGGATTTATTTCTGTTCGCCTGTATCAGTGGTACTCTGTGGCTGATGACAATACCTAGTTTATCGTATGTCTTAAATCAGTATTTTTTGCACATTAGAAGGATTAATGATTGGAGTATATAAAACTGATTTTATCGGCTTGAAATTATCATCTTGTGGTGTTACATTTGAATGGGCTCTTTTGATGAGAACATGAAGAAATTGACTATTATTACTGGAAAGTGAACTATAATATGATTGACTATAATAAAAGCTTGCTGAGTACTATATTACGATATTTTAACCGACTGAGATCTTTTGACCAATTGTTTACACCTTATAATTAAAATGGTAAAGAACTGAGTATTGTTAAGGAAAAAGTCAGGGAACTAGCTGATTTTGTCGTACTCAAAACTGCTTTAATTGAATTTTTATTCCAGTTAGTGGCTAAGAAACTTTGGAATTACCAACTAGTTTAGATTATTATCAGTGCTTTCACTAAACTTTGTGGTACTCAGCCAGCTGCTATAACAATCGGAATTCATCAGTTAGCAGAGTTTGTTGTCCTCAAAAGTGCTTTTATTAAATGTTTGATACTTGGCCAGCTAGCAAAAGACATGGAATTTATAAGTTAGCTTAGTTTTCTGTACTCAAAAAAGCTTTTACTAATATTCTTATATTCAATCAGTGACTAAGACACTTGAGAGTTAGAAACTAGTAGTGTTTATTGTACTCAAAAGTGTTTTCATTAATTTTATGTGGTACTCATTCATTAACTAAAACACTGATTTTGTTATACTCAAAAGTGCTTTCATTAATTTTTTTTCACTCAGTCAGTAACTAAAGCACTCGGAATTTACCA
Organism: Artemia franciscana; assembly: GCF_032884065.1. Classification (NCBI taxonomy): domain Eukaryota; kingdom Metazoa; phylum Arthropoda; class Branchiopoda; order Anostraca; family Artemiidae; genus Artemia; species Artemia franciscana. The sequence continues at coordinate 44,794,177 of NC_088871.1, read as the reverse complement.
ACCAGCTGAGTTTGTTGTAATAAAGCATAAGGAATTTAACAACTAGCTTAGTTTTTTTTGTGCTCAAAATTGCTTTTAGTAAATTTTTGATAACCAGTTAGCTATTAAAACACTCGAATTCATCGACTAGTTGAGTTTGTTGTACTCAAAAGCACTTTCATGAGTCTGTTGTACTCTAAAGTTCCATAATTATTTTTGAAAAATCCTGTTCATATATCTCTAACCATTAAAAAACATCTGTTTAATTTCGGTATTCCTCAATCCAGCTCTAATGAAAATCAAAGACCAAATTAATATGATAAAAGTATTTATTACAAATATAAAGGCATAACATTCTTATAAGTGCCATCAGTGACAAGATTCGGCTTAAATTGATATATGGGTATTCTTCAAGAATGAGGCTGAATTCTTGTATATCAAATTCCTTTTATACGAATATTCTCTTTCATTTCTCAAGGAAAGTGAAAAGTCATGTAGGGGGATACTGGTTTTCTTGATCTTTTATTTTGCTCTATGTGACTTTTTTCTAGAATAGTATACCTCCTTTTCCAAGACCATCGTTGTGATTTTAAGCTTTCGTGGGGTGGCAAGGGCGCCTTTTCTTTTGCTAGTTTCTTACTTGACCAATCTAAAATAGAGTTCCTTTCCACTCTGATTGAATTGATTTCATTTAATATTTTTCTCCTCATCTCTTCCGGATTCAATTCATGTATTCTAATATCCACATGTTCTAAATTGATTTCATTAGACTCATAAGGATTGGCTAAATCATGATATTGTCTTTTATATATCATACAATTGCAGTAAAAAAAAAATTCTATTTCAAATTTTCATCCATCATTCAACGCAGCAATGACTTTATTATGTGCACACACTTTTTTCGAATATTCCATGTTAACTTTTTTTAAATGATGTAAACGTTTATTTGTCCAATGCAAAATCAATATTGACCAAAAGATCTAATAAACCATCTACTGTGGATGTCCAATCATACAGTACAATGCGGATTGCCGCATAAGAAAATTCAAGTTAAAAAATTCTGTTCTAAAAGAAAGTAACCCCCCGCCCCTTAAATATCTGATCTCCCCTTCCCTCCGAAGGATATGGAGTCCTGTCATGTTCATTACAACAGAGTCTATATCCATTTCTCGTTAACAACCAAAAAAATAATTTAAGGAGAGATACACCCTGTTGTTCTCATAATCCATATTCGACTAATAATCATGTTATGGCCTGGGTTCAATTGTACTTCATGGACTTAATTCACAAGTTTAAGAATAACTAATATTTTCTAGTAATAATTATTTCTAATAATAATTATATTTCTGTACTCAAAAGTGCTTTAACTAATATTTTTATATTCAATCAGCGACTAAGACTCTTGGGAGTTTTCAACTAGTAGTGTTTATTGTACTCAAAAGTGTTTTCACTAATTTTTATGGAGAGATGTACTTCATGGAATTAATTCAAAGTTTAAGAATAACTAATAGGGAGAGGTGTTTTTAAAAAAAACAACTTATTATCACTTCATAAAATTCAGCAAAAGCTCTTTTATAGTTTTGATATTGCTCTCTACCGCCCCCTGAAGGTCCAGGTCCAAGCTATTTTACGGATTGAATTCAATGGCTCAAGAATAGCTTGAAGGGAGGGTGATTTTAAAACTATAGGTGATATAAATACAATTCGCTATCTAAAGGAGACTCTAAATGTCATTAGATAAGCCGGAACTGTATAAGAAACTGTCCCCATCCATTAAACATAGAACGGAAATGTGTAGATCACAAACCTCTTGTATATTAGAGTCCTTGTTGAGATTCCTTTTATTAGACATTCTGTTACACTAAGCTCGCTTCATCTAATGAAAATAGCTTGGACGATCATTCCTTTATATGAAAATATTTGTCGGAGATACCTTACACAACGGGAGTACTGCGCACTTCTATCGATGGGATTATTTTAGGGTGAAATTACATGTGGCATGCATTTCTTAGAATTTCCTTATCGCCCGGAAACTCTGATAACACCATATGTGTAGGGCTGCGCTTTTACCAATTAAATAGTTTCAAAGAGAAGATGTACATATATTGTTCCTAGAAAATGTGAAGACTCATTTGTCTCGTTTGTTGTCATCTCATTGATTTTTATGCCTCTTTGTTGTTGTAAGACTCTCATAAAAGTTTTTAGCCGGATACGATGGACTAGGAACTCCAGTAGCACATTGGGATATGTGTGTGCTTTAAGTAAAGGGATATTTGTGTGCTTTAAGTAATAGGATCGGTGTCTGCTTAAACGGATAGAGGCCATACTACTAATATTTTTCAAAGGATTAATAATAGTAACATTATGTCTGGAAATCATAAAACTGCAGTTGTTTGCAAAACTTCCAACTTAATACACCATTGGAAACTTCAAAATTGGGAACTCTTTCAGCAGGGATACAAAATCTTAAAGTATCAATATGTACAAGTAACCAATTGATTTCTAATTAGGGTTAACCCTTGAAAATCCCAGGGTCTGGCAAGTGCTATTGTGAAAATGGCAACTCGTATAATTGATTCTAATATGCCTGCATGTAAGTTGTTCTGCTTCAAAAACTGTTATTCTGTTTTGTTAAATTTGTGGAGTTCTACAAACATAAGAATTCATAGCTCAAAATAAATATTGCTTTCATTAAATTGTAAGTTATTTTTTGGCCCTTAGAAGGCCCAGGGGGTATTTCTCCTACTCCCCCTTGTGAAAATTTTGCTTTTTTTGATTTTACTTTGTTATCTATTATAATTTCTGTTCGTTCTCGGTTTTGTTTATTTATTCACAGTGATGTATTGTAGTTCTACAATGGGAAATGATTTTACTTTGTTTTTGCTTATCTTTAGTTTATTTAGCTCTTTACTTTTCTTCGAAAAATTATTTGTATGAAAAAAGTTTTTCAAAAGTAACTTTTGTTCTCTTTTAATTGACTTTGTCTTTTTTATTGGCTGAGAAAAGAAGCTTTTAAATCTTTACGGTTTTTCAAAGAGTTCGTGGTAACGAGCTAGAAGTAACTAGTGATGCTTCTCAATAATAATCGAAGCTCTAAGAAACAGATTTTTGACAACAATCAACGAATCAAAAGTGTTGAATTTGATGCCGATTCAAAATATATAAACTTCATTAAGTTTGATTTTACCCATAATAAGTTATGATCCCGAGAAAATTTGCCTGATTTTTGAAAAGTGGGAAAACATTGGGAAAGGACCAAAAAAACATCGTGATCTTAATGAAAATTGCAAACACAAATTCAGCATATTAGAGAACCTTACCGAAGAGGTTTCAAGCTCCTATATACAAAAATGTGGAATTTTGTATTTTTTGCCAGAAGACAGATTACGGATGTAATCTGTGAACTGTGAGAATACTTGAACAGAGTTCATGTATTCTTTCTAATGTTTTTCTCAGAGTTGATTGTATCGACCCAACGTCCTAGAAGATCATGAGAGGGGTCATTTAGTAGGAAAGCAAAATTTCTTGCGCTCTATTTAAGTGACCAATAAAATTGAAGGATATCTACCCCCCCCCCGCCCCCTTTTCTCCAAAATCGTCTTAGATAGTCTTTTTGTTCAGAATAGTTTAAAAGTTAAACAACTATGTATTTGGAAATAATATTACCCCCTAGGGCCCTGGGAAAAGGACTCTAAGCTATGAAATGTATCCATTGTTTGCGTATAATATTTTTTAGTGAGGATGGACCTATCCAGAGAGAATTTCCTGGAAGGTGTATCTTACGTGGGAGGAACTCTACGGAGAATTTTCCTGTGAGGGGAGGGAGTTTTTCATGGATATCATGAATAGTGCTGGATTTACCGGGATTACTTGAAAAAACTATTAGAAATCAAATAAAAAATAAGTTTTTTTCAACGGAAAGTAAAGGGCAGCATGCAAAGTAAAATAAGAAAAATATTATTCCGCACATAAAGGGCTTCCCCCCCCTCCTCAATACCTTGCTTTTTACGCGAAAGTTTGACTGCTTGTCCCAATTAATGAGAAAACGACTCCTGAAACGCAAGGGCCGTTTAATTAGATTAAGAAGCTTTCTTAGAAGTGCCATAAAGCGCAAAGAGCATGGTATTGAAGATGGGACGATTCCCTCATATACGGAATAATTTCTGTTCATTTTGAAGTTTAGTGCTGCTCCTTACTTTCAGTTGAAAAATATTGTTATTTATTTAATCCCTATAAGAATAGAAATTTTGGCTTGTTATTTAAAGCGTGGACAAAATTGTGCAACAATTTTTAATGATGGTTGCGCTATACTGCTTTGGATTGATGGGTGAGGGGAAAAACTCAAATATATGAGTTGAAAATCTGCATGATGTTTGGGGTTCAATAGGGCTGACGGAATTCGAACCTCCACCACGTGATAACCTTGGGTATATGCACGGATTAATAAGTTATCCCCCTCCACATGCCCCAAAATTTCTTTAGACTTTTCTTAGGTATAGCAAATAAACCCTTCTGGCAACCATGAAAGTGCAGTGTGTGTTTTGATGTAGTTAAATTTCCATGTCAACATACTCTAACAAATTTTAACTTACATCATTAGCTTCTCCTGATATATTGCAGACATACAAAATTGGATGGACATAATGCGTTTTAGCCTAATTTAACATCCTAAAAACGTTCCAAAGTACTACCCTTACTTTTCCTGGAATATTGTATAGTCACCCTTTTGACAATATTGATGCAAATAGTTTACTTCGATTTAGTTTTACATTCCCCCAACTTTGCCTGAAAATTTCAGCTTGATGCTCTATTTCATTCCTGAGATATCGCAGATGTGCCATTTTGACACCCTCGATGCAGCTTAATTCTTTTGATTTTTTCCAATAGTAGTAGCAGCAACTGCAGCATTAGTAGTAGCAGTAGTAGTAGCAATTGTAGTAGTGGTAGTAGCTGTACTACTAGCAGTGATACTTGGAATAATAGTTTTAGTAACAGTAGCAGTAGTAGTGGCAATGGTAGTAGTAGCTGTAGTAGTAGCCATTGCAAGTAGTCAGAGTTGTATTTACAAATAGCCGCAGTTGCATGTTGTCACAGTCAGAGTTAAAAGTAATTGCAGTAGCAGTCACAAGTAGTCTCAATCACAAGTAGTTGCATTCACTGTGACAAGCATTCCGAGTTGTTAAAGTTGCAAGCACACTTTTTTGTAGTCTTGGTGGCAAGTATTCTGAGTCACAATTAGTCACAGTCATAAGTATTCGCAGTCGTAAGTAGTCACAAACATAAGCAGTTAAAAGTTGTCACAGTCGTAAATAATCTAAGAAATTCAGTAGTAGTAGCAGTAGCAGTAGTAGTAGCAGCAGTAATAGTAGCCTGGGTAGTAGTAGCCTGAGTGGTAGTTGTAGTAGTAGTAGTAAAATTATAAATAATAGTTGTAGCACCGTTCAGTTTAATACGCTCATCCGTTCCTGAGATATTGCTTACACGTCCTTTTTGACAACATGTATGCACATAGTGCGTTTTGATTTTTTTCAACTCACGCCCCAACATCCCAGAAAGTTTCAACTTAATGTCCTTGGCTTATCCCAGAAGCATTAAAGGTAGGCCCTTTTAACTACCATATTCAGTTAAATTCCCCCTCAACGTAACCTCAAATTTCAACTTCATATCTTTATCGGTTCCTAAGATATCATAAATATGCCCTCATGCCAAATTTGGATGGGCTTAGTATCTTTTGATTGAATCCAGTATCCCCAAAAATATGATTTAAAAGTTTCAATCTAATACTCGTAGTCGTTTCCGGGATATTGCACTTACCCCCTTTCTACATTCTGGATGTACATAGTACCTTTTGATTTAGTTTTACACCCCCTCAAACTTTCCTTGAAAAGTAAAACTTTATACAGTATTCTGTTACTAAGACATTGTAAATATGCCATTTTGATAACCTAAATGCACTTAAACCCTTTTGATATATTTCAATTGTAGTAACAGTAGCAGTAGTAATAGTAGTAGTCCCAAAAGTCTCAACTTAAGGCCGTCAGTAGTTCTTGATATATTGCTTATATATTCTTTTGACGACCAGTGTACAAATAGTGTCTTTTGATTTAGATTTATAGCAACATGAAATTTCCATGAAAGTTTCCGCTTTATGCTCTCTTCAAGTTCTAAGATATACCCTCTATACCATTTTGACAACCTGGATGCACTTGAGTGATTTTGATTAGTTTGATTGTAGTAGTAGTAGAAGCAGTAGCAAAAGTGGTAGTAGTATTTGTGGCCCTGAAAATTTTAGTTTAATAACCTGAGGCGTTGCTGAGATATTGCTGATACACTTCTATGTATGATTAAATAAAAAAAACGAGTTTTTTTAACTGAAAGTAAGGAGCGACATTAAAACTTAAAACGCACAGAAATTACTTCGTATATGAAAGAGGCTGCTTCCTCATCAACGCCCCGCTCTTTACGCTAAAGTTTGACTCTTTCTCTCAATTCTTCTTTTTAAAACAGTAAAAAACTTTAGCGTAAAGAGCGGGGCGTTGATGAGGAAGCAGCCTCTTTCATATACGAAGTAATTTCTGTGCGTTTTAAGTTTTAATGTCGCTCCTTACTTTCAGTTAAAAAAACTCGTTTTTTTTATTTAATTTCTGAACGTTTTTGAATCAATGCATGTTTTGATTTTGGCTCTCCGCAGAGGAATAATCAAAACGAAATTTGCATATTTTTTTTTGGGGGGGGGGGGCTAAATGGCTTTCTCATAATTTTGATCGAATGATTTTGAGAAAAAAAGAGCGGGGCCGAAGCCTAGTTGCCCTCCGATTTTTTGGTTAATTAAAAAGGCAACTAGAACTTTTAATTTTTTACGAATCTTTTTATTGGTAAAAGATTTACGTAACTTATAAATTAGCTTACGTAAAGAACTTTTGTATTCTCATGTTTTTATTACATATATGAGGGGATTCGCCCCATCGTCAGTACCTCGCTCTTTACACTAAAGCTTAAATTTTATCCCAATTCATTAAGAATGACCCCTGAATCACAAAAGCCGTAGAATAAATAGTTGAAATTACTAAAAATACTTTAGTGTAAAGAGCTAGGTATCATAAGGAGGTGAGCCCCTTATATGGGTAATAATTTCTGTTTGTTTTAAGTTTTATTGCTGTTCCTTACTTCCAGCTGAAAAAGCTTTTTCACATTTATTTTTTAATTTTTTTTTAAAATAATGCTAGTAAATCCTGATCTCCCTTCATGGAAGTTTTCTTCTCCCATGACAAATTCTCGATGGAAACTTCCCCCAGCATATCCCCCTCTTCTCAACCCCTCCCCCCGACCAAAAAAATCCTCCTGAAAACGCCTGTATACTTCCCAATAGCCAATACTATATGTAAGCACAGGTCAAAGTTTGTAACTTGTTGCCCCTCCCACGGGGACTGTGGGGGAGTAAGTCGTCCCCAAAGACATACTTATAAGGTTTTTCGACTACGCTGAATAAAATGGCTATCTCAGAATTTTGATCCGTTGACTTTGGGAAAATAATTAGCGTGGGAGGGGGCCTAGGTGCCCTCCAATTTTTTTGGTCACTTAAAAAGGGCACTAGAACTTTTCATTTCCGTTAGAATGAGCCCTCTTGCAACATTCTAGGACAACTGGGTCGATACGATCACCCCTGGGAAAAAAAAAACAAAAAAAAAAAAAAACAAAAAAACAAAAAAACAAATAAACACGCATCCGTGATCTGCCTTCTGGCAAAAAATGCAAAATTCCACATTTTTGTAGATAGGAGCTCGAAACTTCTACAATAGGGTTCTCTGATACGCTGAATCTGATGGTGTGATTTTCGTTAAGATTCTATGACTTTTAGGGGGTGTTTCCCCCTATTTTCTAAAATAACGCAAATTTTCTCAGGCTCGTAACTTTTGATGGGTAAGACTAAACTTGATGAAACTTATATATTTAAAACCAGCATTAAAATGCGATTCTTTTGATATAGCTATTGGTATCAAAATTCCATTTTTTAGAGTTTTGGTTACTATTGAGCCGGGTCGCTCCTTACTACAGTTCGTTACCACGAACTGTTTGATACATACTGTTGATACACTTGCATGATACAATTGTACCATACATGATATTGCTGATACACTTGTATGATACAATTGTATAATAGATAACTTGTATGTACATACTATATTTTAATTTACCGTCAGGATACCCTGATGGCTTCAACTTAATATTAAATAAAAAAAAAAGTTTTTTTTTCAACTGAAAGTAAGGAGCGACATTAAAACTTAAAACGAACAGAAATTATTTCGTATATGAAAGGGGTTGTCCCCTCCTCAACACCCCACTCTTTACGCAAAAGTTTGGCTCTTTCTCATAACTCTACTTTTTAAAACAATAAAAACTTCAGCGTAAAGAGCGGGGCGTTGAGGAGGGAACAACCCCTTTTATTTACGGAATAATTTCTGCTCGTTTTAAGTTTTGATGTCGCTCCTTACTTTCAGTGTAAACACTTATTTTTTTTTGTATTTCTGAAAATTTTGAATTAAAGCATGTTTCGATTTTGGCTAACCGCACATGAATAATTAAAACGAATTTTGTATATTAATTTTGTTTTGGCTACATGGCTTTCTCATAGTTGTGATCGGATGATTTTGATACGAAAAGGGGTGGGGGAGGAGGCCCAGTTACCCTCCAATTTTTGGTTACTTGAAAAGGCAACTAGAACTTTTTATTTTTTTACAAACATTTTTATTAGTAATAAATATATGTAATTTACGAATTAACTTACGTATCGAACTTCTATATTTGTATATATGTGTTACGTATATGAGGGACTTTGCCTCCTCGTCAGTACCTCGCTATTTACACTAAAGCTTGAATTTTGTCCCAATTCTTTAAGAATAACCCCTGAATCACAAAGGCCGTAGAATAAATAGTTGAAATTACTAAAAATACTTTAGCGTAAAGAGCGGGGCATTGAGGAGGAGACTAACCCCCTTACATACGTAATAATTTCTGTTCGTTTTAAGTTTTAATGCTGCTCCTTACTTCCAGTTGAATTAACTTTATTTTTACTTGTTTTCTCATTGTTTTTTTAAATAATGCTAGAATGGTCACTTAAAAAGGATATTAGAACTTTTAATTTTCGTTAGAATGAGCCCTCTCATGAAATTTTAGGACACCACTGGGTCGATATGATCAACCCTGGAAAAAACAAAAAAAAACAAAAAGACAAACAGAAAAACAACTAGACCTACTTTGCCTGAGCACCGTGAAGTCTTGCGGCAACTTCACTCCGGCTTCGCCGAATAGAGTGTTGCGAGAGCAGCACTTTGGTTTTGCTTCTTTGCTATCTGTTAAACGCTGAAGTTGTCAGCCTATCGAAGCTTTTTAAACGTTATGTTCAAAGAAGAACACAGTCAGTAATCACATGATAAAGGCTATTCCTCAGCGTTGAAAGAACAACAATAACAAAAGAATATCGAAAGAAGGGACTAAATTGACTTTTCAGCCAGTTGAACTTTATCCTTTTCAATCGTAGACATCGTGACGGATGAAAGCTTAGAACAATATCTTACATAATCCAGTTGGTAGTATAAAGCTATCTGTAACTTTTCAGGATCAAAACACCATAAATGACACTATTAATTATGAAGAAACTAGTATGACATATTTTTTATCAGCTCATCACGAGCTATCGATAATACCGAAAGAAGGGACTAAATTGAATTTGCAGCCAGTTGAACGTTATCCTTATCAATCGTAGACATCATGACGGATGAAAACTTGAAACAGTATCTTATCTGATCCAGTTGGTATTATAAAGCTATCCGTAACTTTTCAGGATCAAAATACCATAGATGACACTCTATTAATTATTACGAAACTACCTCGTTGTTTTACGTTATCGTTTGTACCCGTTGCGTAAACACTTAATTCTAGGTTACAGTGAGTATGGGCAGGCTACACCAACTAGCAAAAGTTACAAACCACTCTTCACTGAAGATGATTGTAGCCTAACAGACGATTATTGCTTACAAGTCCCCTGCATGTCTTACCAGTGGGACCAAATTGGTCTTACCATCAAATACACCGGAAACAAATAATAGGTACACCAACTAGCCAAAGTTGCAAACCCCTTATTGCCGAAGATGATTATGGTCTAACAACAATTATTGCTTACAAGTCCCCTGCATGTCTTACCACTGGAACCAAATTGGTCTTACCATCAAATACACCTGAAACAAATAACAGGTACACCAACTAGCCAAAGTTGCAAACCCCCTATTGCCGAAGATGATTATGGTCTAACAGCCAACTGTTGCTTACAAGTCCTCTACTTGTCTCACAATTGGTATCGGCCTATTTTTGGTTTCAGTGTGTACCCTACTACTGAATTTGTAAACCCCTTGAAACTTTCAAACTAGTATATCTCATGAAGAAATTTTTGTACCAAAAAATGGATGACATATACTTTGATCAGCTCATCAAGAGCTATCGATTGACGTTGAAAAATAATTCTATCTGTCTTAGTTCAAAAGTGGATTTTTTTTGCCGTAGGCCAACTTTTTAACGTCACCACTTAGAAAGGAGCAAAGGATAAACTGCAATTTCTTTAGCAATGACAGAACTTTTAAAGTTTAAGAGGCACATCTGATAGCATTTCTCTACCTCAATCCCAAGTCCGAAAAAACAAATGATAAACCCAGCCGAAATCACGGCAGCACTTTCGGACCCGTGGGAAAATGCCGCTTTTTTGCTTCTGTAAATTTTTCTATTTATCATTCAAAGAAGATATATTGGCTGTGGGGCCGGGTAACTGCCGCATATATTTAACACTTATAGATTTTAGTCCATCTTCAATTTGAAAGTGGTGCCTGCCTGCTTCAGTGCTAGAACGGAGCTTTCCACTCGAAAGCAGAAACATGGTTTGATGAAACGAAAGCTTGGCTGAACAACTTCAGATACTCCTCTCTGACATAGGCTATGTAAATCCCCTTCACTTCGCACACCATAGGCTCTGGCTCGTGGACAAGCAAAAACCATCCTTTTTGGCCCCAGGCAAGAGTTCTGCGGAGCTTTCCAAAATGTAATGGTATATTCATCAATCTGGCCTGAGGTCCACACTTTTCGTAAAAACCGCACAGGTTAGACCCTTACCAGTTTCCAGGAATAAGGTGAGATCGGCGACATAGAAAAAAAAAGAAAAACAAAAAAACGGGACAAAACCAAAGTGTTACTCTCGCAACACAAATACAACACGCATCCGTCTTCTGGCAAAAAAAATATAAAACTCCACATTTTTGTAGATAGGATCTTGTAACTTCTACAGTAGGTTTCTCTGATACGCTGAATCTGATGGTGTGATTTTTGTTAAGATTCTATGACTTTTAGGGGGGTGTCTATTTTCTAAAATTAGGCAAATTTTCTTAGGCTTGTGACTTTCGATGAGCAAGGCTAAACTTGATGAAACCTATATATTTAAAACCAACATAAAAATAAAATTATTTTGATGTAACTATTAGTATCAAAATTCTGTTTTTTAGAGTTTTGGCTACTATTGAGCCGGGCCGCTCTTTACTACAGTTCGTTACCACGAACTTTTTGACTGTAAGTCTTAGTAGTAGTTGCATTTGAGGTATTATTTTGTATTTTGTATTTTGTATTATGTTGTAGTGTTAGTAGTACTAGTAATAGTAGTAGCACTAGTTGCAGTAGCTGAAGCAGTAGTAGTGTGCACATATTGTCTTTTGGTCAATGGATTACCTCTCTTATCAGTCCCTTAAAGATCAGAAGTATTACCCAAAGTTTACTGAGATACGGCTGTGAGGGCTGAAATACGGCTTAAATTTTATCTGAAGTCTGTAGGGTAATATGTGGCATGAGGGCTGCTGGCCCTCCAATTTCTTTGGGCTCCTGAAAAGGCACATGAACTTTATTTGCAATCGAGTGAGTTCCGTCCAAAAAAAAGAGGGGTAGGAAGGTTCTAGAACTAGTGGAATATCACAAAAGTATTTAGAAATAAAGTTTCAAGACACGAAAATACTACCAGTTCTGTTTTTGAACGATAATTGGAATACCATCTGTGAGAAAATATTATATCAAATTACTGAATTTGAGAAAATTCATGGTTCACCCCTGTACGTTAAATAGGTTGAGATTAAAAGTACCTGCGAAGTACTGAAGCAATTTATTGTTAAATTGAGTTTTATGATATTAGGTTGTTGCTACCCAACTTTTGAATAAACTTTTTTCTTATAGTTACTGTTAGCCAGATTATTGATCAAGTAAAACAGGGGATGGTGAAGGTTATTGAATTCGCAACTGAACGAGGATCAAGGTAAGTAGGCTTTGTTAGCTTAGTACTGCTTCTAAAAAAAGATTAAACTAAAAATAAAGTTTGATGAAACTTTAGAAGAATTGATAATTATATGTAGTCATGTACAAAATTGAGATATAATACTTACAGTTGATAGAATTGCTTCTTCAAGATTCAATGATTAGGTTTTCTCTAGCGAACTAGCCATCTGTGTGTTTCTACATACAGAACCGTTCCTAGGGTTGATAGTGCCAGGAGCAAAATTAATTACGGCATTCCCGTCTCAAATATAAGTAAAAATAGCCAGATCAAAGGGAAAAATATGATCAAAGCGGGGATCCCCCGGCCATGAGCACCCTCCACAATTCAAAGCACCTGGGGTGGCCTGCCCCAGTTGACCCCGCCTTGAACGGCTCTGTCTAGATCAGTGGTTCCCAACCAATTTTCGAACATGACCCACCTAGGCATTTCCAAAATCCTCATGTCCTCTCGGGATTTTAATATTTAGTCATTGAAAAATATTACCAAGCTTCCTATCTTGACGAAAGCTTAAAAGGCCACAGTGGTGCCAATAAGGGGTTCAGGGGGCACGCGCCCTGGATTTGGAAAAGACCTCTTTGCTTCTATTTAATAGCTATTTTGTATTTTAGCTATGTGCTATATTGAACTAGCGTGACTGCTTGTTCGGTCGCTTGTATCGTCCCCCCCCCGTGTTTTTGTTTTTCCGAGCCATTAAATAGTTGGCTGCTGTTACTTCTCTTACTGCTACTTTTGATGTCACTTTTCAATCACATTGTATTGAAATGTTGCTTCTGTCCTCATCCTGGAGAATCCTAAATATACGGATAGTAGGCAACCTTGTTTTGAAATGTGTAAAACAATTCCTCTTCGGAGTCTTACCCGCTGTCATGATCACTGACTAGCGTTCAGTCAAAACTATATGTCAGCTCGTCAGTTTGTTTTCTTGCTGTGGTGAGCCCATAATAAAATAATGAGTGAAAAGTGATTTTTTTTTTCGGTTAAGTCCGGAAGAAAAGTGAAGAAATTTCAGTGCAAGGAACTGGCAATAATATCAATGCTCAAGGTGCTGGACTACGGGACATGCTTTTCCCTACATGTAACAATCTTTCAGAAATAAGCAGAACAATGAATGATCCAGGTCAACATGAAACAGGGGTCTACAATCCCAAAACCGTTGGAGGTTCCAGTTGGAGTTGAGGATCTCTCTCAGGTATCTGCGATAGGTCACGACCAACCTGCTCAACATATTCTTGAGAGATATCCAGCTTCCACTTCTAACGGAACGAAATTTAGTGAGCTTTACTTTAAGACTTACATAAGAATTGAATACTCATAAAAACTTAGATTATGTGTTTGTTTTGCTTGCTGCCATCTATCTAGTGGGGTTCTAAGGGCAAAGGAAACTGCTGGAAAAAGGACTTTTATCGAGACAGAATTTTGTAAGTGGAAATACAGTTCTGGTCTATTGAAACAACATGATTGTAGTAAAAGACATAGGAATTGTGTTTCAGCATAGGTGGAATTTATGATAATTAGTACTGATACTTCAAGATGTGAAGCGATTGGCTTAAGTTGGTCAAGATGTCAAAAGTTAAAGAAAATACATATCAGGTGAATAATATTTTTGGTGCTATTTGCTTTCTTGGCTGCCAGGGTCTTCCTTCTAGGGGTTCAGACGAATCAGAAACATCCACAAACCGAAGTAATTTTGTTGAACTGACGAAGGAAATATTTATAGGTATCTAAAGAAAGACATGCTGAAGGTCAAGTTGCAGGGAAAGTCCGGTCACTATTGCAGTCATCAGTACCAAAACGATGCAGTTACACTGATGGGAAATGCCTTGCGGCAAAATATTATTTCAGAAGCAAAATCAGCTAATTACTACACTTTTCTTGTTGACGAGACCAAAGATGTTTCTAAAAGAGAACAGTTAGTGATCCTACCCAGGTACATATCAAATGGAAAAGCAGGGGAGTGACTAATCGACTGATATTACATGGAAATATTAGATGCCGAAAGCTTATCCACCTCAATTTGTGAAACTATAACTTTTGTAGAATTGATGTTTTTGTTGCCCAATATTATTACGGTGTAATTGTTATGTGTTGGGAATCTAACAGAGACCAAGCAAAGCTTAAGGAGAAGGTGCTTCATACAGTTTTTTTTACACTGCCACGCCCACATATTACACTTGGTTTTGACTGATTGCCTGAAAAGGATCAACGAACTTTTGGAATTTTTCTTTGTGGTGCAAAGAACTTACATACTTATATCATATAGCATCATTTGACAATAATTATTTGTGTTACTCCTGTGTATTAGTGAGCAAAAACTCTTGGAGCTTGAGCAGACAGTCCGAACTCACTGGAAACGCATGCCACTCTATTTTTCAAGGCGAAGGCCAGATATGATTGTATTGTTGCTAGGCTAGCCGAAATATAAGAGAGGTAGCGTGTCTAGCAAAACGACTACTGAATCAAGAACTCAAAGATTCTTTGAAATTCAGAAACTGGTAAACACAACATCAGGTAGCAGTTTCACCAGACTCTGTTAAATTTCTGTTCTTCAAGATGATAAGCCGTTTCACGAGCCAGATGACATTTTATCAACCTTCTGCCCTTCTCATTCCTTTGGCTAATCCTGAAAGCTGTGGGCCTACCCGCAAAGATAGTCAGCCTATTCAAAGAACTTTACAGCAACACAGAAAGTGCCGTCCTGGTTAACAGGAAGCTTTCTTCTTCCTTCCTGATACAAAATGGAGTACGGCGAGGATGCGCTGCTGCACCTGAGCTGTTTAACTGCGTCATCGACCACATCCTGAAAGAGACGCACCATGCCCACCCTTTCGGCACCAGTTATGCCGTGAGGAATCTGTCCGATGTTGCCTTCGCGGACGATGTAGCTGTCCTTAGTGACAATCTCGACCAACTTAAGTCTATACTCGAGACGCTTTCCTCCACAGCCTCCAGAGTTGGGCTGCAAATCAACTGGAAGAAAACGAAGATCGTGCCATTAGAAAAGACCGCATCAGCACCATTCTCGACTGTTGAGATTAACGGCCAAGCTGTCGATGTGGTAAGGCAGTTCACATATCTCGGATCAATTATATCCTCAAGTGGCACACTTGACGCCGAAATCTCAGCCAGATTAGTCAAGGCAAGCTCTGTGTTTGGACGACTCCTGGGGGCAGTCTTCCACAAACCGCAAATTAGCTGCCATACCAAAGCCCGAATTTCAAGCGTCACAGTCTCAAGCATCATGCTGTACGACAGACATGAACAGCTAAGAAGGGCTAGACCCTGTTCAGGCTAGACCCTGCGTCGATTACAAGGCTTCAAATGGTATGACAAGATCCGCAATACCGAGATTCTGAAGACCTTCAAGCTGGCGAATATCTCTACCCAAGTAGAAGCCTGCTCTATAAGGTGGTATGTCCACCTTCTCCGTCTCCCGCTAAGCACCCCCGCAAGGATGATCTTGGCCTTCAATTTCTCGGAAAATGGCTGGAAACGCCCTCGAGGAAGGCCACTTACTAGATAGGCTGATGTAATAAACCAACGCCTGCTCAATCGCAACATCAACCCAAATGAGGCCCCATCCTTATCCCTGGACAGGGCTACTTGGAAAAGACTGACGGTGTTGCCAACCAGTCCCCTCTGCGCTTGCGGCCTTACTGAGCAAGAGTGTTAAGTCAAAGTAAGTCAAGTTCTACCCTTCAAGTTATGATTTTCTCGAATTAATAAAAGTTCAGAGAGTAATGTGTCAACATCAAGCTATTCTTGGTGTTGATGACTATGCCCTGGAATCTCAACTCTCCTTTGCAATGTTGTATCTTTCAAAACATGAGGCTTTCAAAATGAACTTACTCCGAGCTATAGAAATCTTATCCAACCTCACAATTGTCTATTCTACTAAAATTGTGCTAAAACTAATGAAGCTAGATGCTACTTTACCTCTGAACAATGCCAGTAATGAACGATTTTTCTCGGCACTAGGGAATAGAAAGGATTATCTGTGATTGACAATGTGAAATTCCAGACTCAATAATCGTATGATCATGGCTGTTGAAAAAGGGGAGACACTGGTTTTGAATATGTTAGTCAAAGATTTATCCAAACAGCAGAGTTGCCGCTACCCCCGTTTTAAGTATGTTTGCTCATCTTGTTAATTTGTTGGTATCTTCATTAAAAAATGAAAACAAAACCCTTGTGTCCCCCTTACATTTCAGTGAATTGACGCCACTAGAAGGCCACAAATAGCTGTTGAAGCTGTTGAATAGCACTAGAAGCTGTTGGATGGCGCTTCGCGCCACCCCAACACCTAGTTGGTGGGGCACTTCGCGCCCCCCAAGCCCCCCCGCGCGCGTAAGTCGTTACGCGCCATATTAGTTAAGCGCCATTGTAGTTGTGTCCCTTTGTCCCACCTGTGAATATATATATATATATATATATATATATATATATATATATATATATATATATATATATATATATATATATATATATATATATGTTTATAACTACGTAAAACATGCGAATATACAACATTCTTCGCTGTCCCATTGTCTATGCATTTAAATAGATTGTCAGGTTTACTGACTCTTGAACATGCAACATATAATTGTCCATGGGAAAAACAATCCGTATTCAGATCTATACCTCATTATTCTAATGATGTGTCCCTGTGTCCCGGTCGTCATTTATATTCCCTGTGTCCCGGTCGTGATTTGTGTCCGGGTGTCCCAGTCTGTAATTTCTCTTTGAGGTTCCCGGTCGTCATTTATATTCCCTGTGTCCCGGTCGTCATTTGTGTCCCGGTATGTAATTTCATCAGTTGACAAACATGACGTCAGTCGACAAACAACTTCATGACGCATACAGCTCAATCCTTAAAATGACGTCAGTCGACAAACATGACGTCAGTCGACACACAAACATGACGCCACTCGACACACACACACAGACAACTTATTTTTATATATATAGATATAATATCATTTGAATATTATCATGTGTCTTTTTTGCTCTTTAAATGCATTTGAATGTGATTTATCCCCCCTTTTCAGGGTAAAGTACAACTTTTAATGGATCAACTATGGAAACTATCATTTTTCATCAAAATCGACGTTTTCGCAATAGAAGAACTACCCCCCCCCCCCCCCTCCCAGAGCACCCATATTGCTCTGTTAACCCTAAAATTTCCCTTTCAGTGGGATATTAAATAAAAATAAACTAATTTTTTTTAGCTGAAAGTAAGGAGCGACATTAAAACTTAAAACGAACAGAAATTACTCCGTATATGAAATGGGTTGTCCCCTCCGCAATCCCTCGCTCTTTACGCTAATGCTTTTAATTGTTTTAAAAAGTAGAATTATGGCAAAGAGTCAAATTTTAGTGTAAAGAGCGAAGGATTGCGGAGGGGACAACCCGTTTCATATACGGAGTAATTTCTGTTCTTTTTAAGTTTTAATATCGCTCCTTACTTTCAGCTAAAAAATTAGTTCTTTTTATTTAATTTCTGAACGTTTTCGAATTAATGCATGTTTGGTTTTGGCTCTCCGCACATAAATTATTAAAATGAAATTTGTATATGAATATTTTTTTGGGTAAATGGCTTTCTCATAGTTTTGATCAGACGATTTTGAGAAATAAGGGGCGGAGAAGGAGGTCTAGTTGCCCTCCAATTTTTCGGTTACTTAAAAAGGCAACTAGAACTTTTAATTTTTAACGAATGTTTTTATTAGTAAAAAAATATACGTAAGTTAAGAATTAACTTACGTAACAAACTTTCATAATCTTATATTTTTGTTATGTATACGAGGGAGTTTGTACCCTCGTTAATACCTCGCTCTTTACACTAAATCGTAAGTTTTGTCCCAATTCTTTAAGAATGACCCCTGAATCAGAAAGGCCGTAGAATAAATAGTTGAAATTACTAAAAATACTTTAGCATAAAGAGCAAGGTATTTATCTCCTCCTAAATACCCCGCTGTTTATGCTAAAGTATTTTTAGAACCCCTCATATGCGTAATAATCTCTATTCGTTTTAAGTTTCAATGCTACTCCTTCCTTTCATTTGAAAAAAACGTTTTCATATTTATTTTTCATTGTTTTCTTATAGTAATGTTAGAAAATCCTGCGCCCTTTTCATTGAATTTTTCTTCCCTCATGACAGATTCCTCCAAGGAAAGATCCTCCAACGTAGCCCCCTCCTCTCAGCCCCACCCCCCAAAAAAATAAAATCCCCCCTGAAAACGTCTATACACTTCCCAATAACCATTACTATATGTAAACAGTAGTCAAAGTTTGTAATGTGCAGTCCCTCCCACAATTTTTTTGGTCACTTAAAAAGGGCACTAGAACTTTTCATTTCCGTTAGAATGAGCCCTCTTGCGACATTCTAGGACCACTTGGTCGATACGATGACCCCTGGAAAAAAAAATAAACACGCACCCGTGATTTGTATTTGATCTGGCAAAAAATACAAAATTCCACATTTTTGTAGATAGGAGCTTGAAACTTCTACAGTAGGGTTCTCTGATACGCTGAATCTGATCGTGTCATTTAAATTAAATAAAACGTACTTTTGAGGCTTCAGTCTTCTTCCCCCCATCCACTACAATACTACAGATTAAAGTTAATCTGTATTTTCCGATATACGTGCTTTTTGCATTTATTTAGTTACTAAATATAAAAATACTTTGTATCTGCTGTTTCGAAGGTTTTGCCCCCCCCCCCCGAAAAAAAATCTGCTTACGTGCCTGTACTGATCCCTAAATGCAGGCCCCACTGTCATTTGGTAGCTGAAACATCAACTTTTGAGGCTGTCTTTAACCATTCGAAATTCAATTCAAGTCGAAGCAGAATTTCCCTAATATTATTTGCCTGAAACATTGAGTGACAGGGTAGGGGGAAGACAACCTATTGAACCGTTTAACCCATCTTGTCAATAACATAAATTATAAAACTCTCCTAGTTTGACGAGCGTATCGGTGATTCCTCATCTGTTAAAACAGTTCGTCTAGAGTTTGAAAGATGGCTTTTGATACATGTAAGACCCTTTTTTGCTTCCTTGTTTGTGTTGGGGCTTCACGAATTTAATTGCCACCAATATAGAGGAAATTGAATAGGAGAGAGTTGGGCGAACATAAAATAAATCTATTTTTAATGGAACCCTTGATGTGGTGTTTTGCTATTCTCTAGCACAATACATACGCTCATACCTTTATGGAGCTCTTCCTTTCTTTTTGGCATTATTTGTCAAGGTGAAAAGGAAAAACTCGTTGGCATATGGCTCATTCTGATATCTTGAAAGATGAATACTTAGGAATGGGTACTGAAATTTGGCTTCGTTGAGCATAGCAACTTCACTAGGAACCGTACAACGCTCTTTAATATCATATTAGCGTCTAAACAAAACTTTATTAATGATTGCTACATGAGATCCTCTTGACTAACAATATTTTTGATGAACTATATCGATCGTTTATGTAATATCGTTGCAACTCAAATTACAAACAGGAAAAAGCCTATGGCTTTTTCTTATTTAGAACAGTAAGAGATGATCTTCTGAGAATAAGGCATCAAACTAAGCCCAAGGCATCAAACTAAGGCATCAAACTTTGTGCCTTTTTTTTTCTTTACTAGGTTTCAGCAATCTCTACAGCTATGATACTAATGGAACTTACACCATCACCATTTATAATTAACCAGACTGATTTCTTATATCATTTTTTAGTGTACTAACGAACTTATTATCATGTTTTTTCATATATCACAAGACTCCGATTGTACAATGGTAAGCATACCCACTAGTCACACAAGAGAAGGGGGCTCGATTTCCCGTCGGGGAGAACACTTAATATATCGAATTTAAAGTAATATCTGTTAAATTCAAAAAAGAAACTCGTTTTAGTTACTTCCTAGCTAAAATAATGAAGATCAAACAGTTCGTGGTAACGAACTGTAGTAAGGAGCGACCCGGCTCAATAGTAACCAAAACTCTAAAAAATGGAATTTTGATACCAATAGCTACATCAACAGAATCGCATTTTAATGCTGATTTTAAATATATAAGTTTCATCAAGTTTAGTCTCACCCATCAAAAGTTACGAGCCTGAGAAAATTTGCGTTATTTCAGAAAATAGGGGGAAACACCCCCTAAAAGTCATAGAATCTTAACGAAAATCACACCATCAGATTCAGCGTATCAGAGAACCCTACTGTAGAAGTTTCAAACTCCTATCTACAAAAATGTGGAATTTTGTATTTTTTGCCAGACGACATATCACAGATGCGTGTTTATTTGTTTGTTTGTTTTTTTTCCCCAGGGGTGATCGTATCGACTCGGTTGTCCTAGAATGTTGCGAGAGGACTCATTCTAACGGAAATGAAAAGTTCTAGTGCCCGTTTTAAGTGACCAAAAAAATTGGAGGGCACCTAGGCAACTTCACACGCTTATTATTTTCCCAAAGTCAACGGATCAAAATTCTGAGATAGCCATTTTATTCAGCATAGTCGAAAAACCTTATAACTATGTCTTTTGGGACGACGTACTCCCCCAGAGTCCCCGTGGGAGGGGCTACAAGTTACAAATTTTGACCAGTGCTTACATATAGTAATGGTTATTGGGAAGTGTACAAGCGTTTTCAGGAGGATTTGTTGGTTGGGGGAGGGGTTGAGAAGAGGGGGATATGCTGGGGGAACTTTCCATCGAGGAATTTGTCATGGGGGAAGAAAATTTCCATGAAGGGAGCGCAGGATTTACTAGCATCACTTAAAAAAAATGATAAAATAAATATGAAAAAGTTTTTTTCAGCTGGAAGAAAGGAGCAGCATTAAAACTTAAAACTAACAGAAATTATTACCCATATGAGAGGCTCACCTCCTCCTAATACCTCCCTCTTTATGCTAAAGTGTTTTTAGTAAATTCCACTATTTAATCTACGGCTTTTTTGATTCAGGGGTCATTCTTAATGAATTGGGACAAAACTTAAGCTTTAGTGTAAAGAGCGAGGTACTGACGAGGGGGTGAACCCCCTCATATATGTAATAAAAACATGAGACACAAAAGTTCTTTACGTAAGCTAATTTATAAGTTACGTATATCTTTTACTAATAACAAGAATCGTAAAAAATTAAAAGTTCTAGTTGCCTTTTTAATTAACCGAAAATCGGAGGGCAACTAGGCTTCCTCCCCCGCTTTTTTTTCCCAAAATCATTCGATTAAAATTATTAGAAAGCCATTTAGCAAAAAAAAATAAATAAATATGCAAATTTTGTTTCAATTATTCCTCTGCGGAGAGCCAAAATCAAAACATGCACTGATTCAAAAATGTTCAGAAATTAAATAAAAAAACGAGTTTTTTTCTAACTGAAAGTAAGGAGCGACATTAAAACTTAAAACGAACGGAAATTACTTCGTATATGAAAGGAGCTGCTTCCTCATCAACGCCCCGCTCTTAACGCTAAAGTTTTTTGCTGTTTTAAAAAGAAGAGTTGAGAGAAAGAGTCAAACTTTAGCGTAAAGAGCGGGGCGTTCATGAGGAAGCAAACTTGTTTTTTTTATTTAATTATATGAAGGAACCACAGGGTGCAGATCCTTTTGACTTAAGTTCGTTCTTTGCCATAATTCCATTCACAGAATAGATTTTTTGTTAAAAACTTCAAAAAATTACTGCATCTTATATAACTATAACTACATGATTTTATAATGTTAAAAGTACTATTTTGATCTTCGTACGCAAGATGAATGCATACGAAGTAACATTCATTACTCCAGTGTTATACTAAAATACAGTTTTTCGTAAAAATTTGTTTTATATTAAAAATTATTTTTGTTAATTACAAAAGGTTTCGATATACAGCAATTTCATTAAAAATGAGCCATTAAACAGCTCTCTATTATGATTATTAAATACCTACGATTATGATGCAACCCCCCATTGCACTTCCTGGCTGAAGGGCCAAGAAACGGAGATCAGCACCGCCGGTAGGGACTGTAAAGTCTAATGCCGTATCCTTTATTATATTATTATTACGATTATGATGTCATTCACCAGTCTTGAGCATGAAAATGCAGTTTTTCGTAAAAAAAATTATTATGGTTTAAAAATATTTGTTCTAATCACCCATGGTTTTCAAGCCCATCAATTGCCTTTAAAATGAGCTATTAAAAAACCTCTACGATGTTCCAGTGCCTCACTATCTGAGGAAAAGGAAAAAAAGAAAAGAAAATAGTATGCATTCGATGCAGAATATTGCGGTTGCAGTCAATTTTCTGGATTTTCAAACCAAAATATATTTTCCTTGTTATTCAAGCCAAGTGACGATTAGTTTTCTTTATAGCGGTACAGGACAAGGTGGCTCTAATAGTGTATTTCTGTTTTTGATCTAACTCTAGTTTTTGGAGTTATAGGCTGTTTTGTTTTTACTATGGAACGTGATCGTCTCTTACTAGATTGCTAGCGACAGCTGCGATTTGGATGTAGAATTCATTGAGTGAGGCATCAGCAAATTCCTAAAACTTATAGTTTGCCAGAAGTTGAAATAACCTTGGACAATTTATATTTGCTTCATGTTTGAGATATGCTATAAGAAAGTAATCTCCCTATACATGAATCAATATGGCATTGATAATTACTATATCTAGCTGTGTTATCTCCAGCAAAAACAAATTTAAGTCTAGTTTCATTGTTTTAATTTCATAATTATTAGATGACCCTATTTACATGTCTGAGTTTCTGAAACGTTCGATGCCTACAATTTTTTGTTACATCCACAAGTGATTTTCGAACATGAACTCGATTGTTTTGACCCGTATCAGCCAAAAAACTTCAATTATAGCCTTAGGTCTAAAGTCATGTGATAGCTGCTCTCTGTTAAAAAATGAATACATTGTTATTATTTGTTCTTTGAATTTTTGATTTATGCTTTTCTTTTGGTAGATCAGTCGTTGTTGCTGGACATTCAGCTGGAGCACATCTAGCATCAACTTTACTTTCTACAGAGTGGATATCATCCATTAAGGAGAGTGCCAAACTATTAAAAGCATTGTTTTTGATTAGTGGTGTTTTCGACCTTCAACCCCTAATTGGTACTTATGTCAATGCAGCTTTATCCCTTGACAAGTATGAACTTGTTTTTTCTTTATTTATAGAAATAATTGTAATTTGTGGCGGTGTGGCTCCAACGGGATTGAAGCCTAATCTTAAGAGCCAATCGTCTCTATACGCCAGGTGACTGAGGCTGCTGAGTCACACCATAGACCCCCAGCCCACGTACTGACATCCTTCAATGCTACTGGACGTTTTATATGACTGAAATGAGTGAAAATTTTTGATACAATTTAATATTCTAGCAACCACTCTTAAAATTTGAACCCGCTCCACTTCTGTTTCGTTCAGGATTTCTTGATAGATTTTGGAAAAGTATCTTCCTACTGGAGTTGCCTTTTATACAAAAAAATTCTATCAAAACGAATAATATGGACGGATGCTAAAAGAACTCGAAACAAAAATAAAACAGTAATAAATAAAGCCTACCAGCAATAAATTCATCATATTCTGTGAATTTGAAGGCGGAAGCACACCTTGAATAAAGTGAGTAAATGCAATGAAAATTTCGCCATCAGTGAAATGTTAGAAAATCGTTTTAATTGTTAATTTGGCTTGACACACTAGTTTTTTGTCCAACTATTAGATCATATTTTTTAATCCAGCACCTCAGTCCTGATTTCTGGAATTCAGTTGAATTAGATTTAAAACCATCAGGAAATTATATTTTAAAGCAAAATTTGATGATGAAATTTCCAGTGTCTTAAGATGTTTTTGATCTATATCGTCGATGTCGTACGAAAATGTCATGACGCTCCTACTCTTTTCAAATAGTTGGTGAATGCCTCTTGCTCACCTATTCTCAAAGGGCGGAACAGAAAGACAATGTTTGTTTAATTTCAGTTGTATTCTCTCGATTGAAATTCCCTTGCTGATCATCCCTTTGAGATCTGCTGAACAAACAGGTTTGAAAGCTATTACATAAGGGTGAAAATAACATGTAGAACTTTCAGGCCGCGACGATGATTATGCGCAGGTGTGTTTGCGATTTTGTGTAATTTTCATTTTTCTTGGTATCTTTTGCAGTATCATTACATTGTATTAGTTTCCATATGTATTATATTGTATTACGTATGTTTTACGTCTTTAATCTGTAGTGTGCATTACATATATTATACTGTCTTTCATATATTATATTGTATTACAGACGTATATATGTATTGCCTTGAATCAGTTTGTTTTGCAGATCTCAACTTTGTCCTGACTTTTATGAAAAGTTTAAGAAATAAATTTGAAAAAATAGGAAAAATTTACCTTGGTTTTCAGAATATAATACCTGACCATTAGTTGGATAAGAAAGAGACTTTGTACCTTCAAGAGAATAATGAATTAATAAATTTGTTTTTCAACTATAAAAATAATGGGAGAACAACAAAAAAGGCGTTGGAATAAACTGAAACATCTATGTATCTTCAAACTAAATTTTGTGTCGGCAAAGTGATGAACTAATTTATTAATAGATTCTGCTCCATGCGAGAAATTGCGCTATAATTACAATTTGAAAATAATATAAGAATATATCTGCCGAATCTGCTTTAGGCCAGCTTTCTAGAATAAAATCTGCTTTGACCAGCTTCCAAAAAAATCCTATTCCATATGATTAATTTAGAAGTTATCCCCCCAAGTTCTATGTTACGATCTGATAAAGTTACAGTAAAATTCAGTACAAAAAAGTATTGGAAGACACTGCATTTTAAACTATTTTACTTTTTGCCATGATGTCATTGAAAAACCGAAATTGCGAAGAATTTGAGGGGGTTAGTATCAATATGTTTCAAACCATCAGTCTAGTTTAATTACTTTCGCAGTAATTACTTATATTCGTTGATAGTAAGTTATATAGGTTTTAAGATTGAACTTTTATAAGTTTTTATTTCTGCTGATTTTAAGATTCAATAGAGCTCTTCATTTTTCTTGAAAAACTTTTATCTTTTGAAAACCGTTTCTTTTAAATATAATTTTTATTTTATTTCCATAACGTGAAAAAGAAAGTGGATGTTAGATGTAGAAGAAGCTTTCCAAATTGATCAGGTTTAATAACTGTAGTTACCCTTTTTTTCAAACACTCATCTGATAAACTTTCATAAATTTAGAGCAAAACCTAATTTCTTAAAATTTGAGAACAATTTATTAAAATCTATTTTATATTATTTTGTCAAAAGAACATTAAAATAGAACAAATTTAAATTAGTAATTTTATTGCCAGCTCAAAATACATGTGGAGCAAGCAACAAAATACAAAAAAGTTTGGGCTCGACTCTCACTGGTGGTAAGTCTTATAATAGAAATATTCTGTATACTTAGAAACTGTCACATTTGCAGAATGCCATGATTTTAGGATAGAAGCCGCTAGTGTTAGTCCGATGCTGAATTTGGCTGAAAATAAGGGTAAAATCGAAGTTGCTTGCCAAGTTGTGGTCGGTGAATATGATCCACCATCTTTTAAAGACCAAAGCGAGAAGTTTTATAAGGTGAGACAGTTACTATTAGAAAATATTGTTAAATGTAACAAATAATTAAGCCGTTCAATCCTCAGGTAAGAACTAAAATTAGTGAAAGTTAACACTTAAGGAATTGAAATGAAAAAATTGAATTGAAATGAAAATACAATTTTTAAGTTTGTAGAGTAATTACACGGTTGAAAGGCCAGAGGCTCTGTCAATAAGGGTGATTTGATTGGTTGTGCCTGGGGGAAGTTTCCAAAACTGTGAAATTATTTCACTTGTAACGAAGCCATCATAGTTGTTTCAGTGGTTAAAGGTGTGGGAGTTGAATCTAAGAATCCTCAGTGACTAGCCGGAACTAGTAACCTTGGGTCAACCGCCGCACCTAGTGATCTTTCTGTATCTTTTCTTGTCGAAATCACCATTCCATACAAGCTTTACAACAAACAACACAATTCAAGCTAGCAACTAACTTGGAAAGCAACTTAGAACAAGCAACATTCCATGCGAGCAACAATCTATAAATTGTTGAAGTCATGATCGTGCAAAAATTTTGGCGTAGACAATTATAGCACCCTAGAGCATAAGCCCTTTTCCCTGCCAATTTAGACATTCTGCTCATCTTTTACTTTTCAATTATTCAGGGATCATTTAAGAGTAGTCTTGAAACGTCGGATAAATATCATAAACCAAAATATGGTAAGCAATCATTTCATGCATGCTGTTTGACCATGCATCCTAGTCAAAGAATTGAGTTTGTAGCTATAATTTTCTTCAATATAAATATTCCTTAAATTTCGTTCAGTTTGAAGTAAAAGTTTGGAATGGTTCTTAAATTATATGACCACTTGACTTTTGCGGGTTGTTTCCCTCTTTTTACTGATTCATATATATTTTCTCAGGTTCTTAGCTTCTGATGAGTAGCCCTAAACCTAATGAATTTAATATTATTGGAATGGCATAAAACACAGCTCATTTGATGTAATAGCCGTAATTAACATTATTTTATTCAGGATATTGGTTACTATTGAGCTGAGTTGCCGAGGTGGTACCGTATTCTTGGGTCTTCCCTTACGATGGTGCGCACTGGTTGTCTGTAAAGGACAGCATCCGGAAGTGGCTGGTCATTCATTTGTACAATATGCTCTAAGTCAAACAGTTCGTGGTAACGAACTGTAGTAAGGAGCGACCCGGCTCAATAGTAACCAAAACTCTAAAAAATTGAATTTTGATATCAATAGCTACATCAAAAGAATTGCATTTTAATGCTGATTTTAAATATATAAGTTTCATCAAGTTTAGTTTTACCCATCAAAAGTTACGAGCCTGAGAAACTTTGCCTTATTTAAGAAAATAGGGAGAAACACCCCCTAAGAGTCGTAGGATCTTAACGAAAATGACACCATCAGATTCAGCGTATCAGAGAACCCTACTATAGAAGTTTCAAGCTCCTATCTACAAAAATGTGGAATTTTGTATTTTTTGCCAGAAGACAAATCACGGGTGCGTGTTTATTTGTTTTTTTTTTTTTTTTTTTTTCTTTTCCCCAGGGGTCATCGTATCGGCCAAGTGGTCCTAGAATGTCGCAAGAGGGCTCATTCTAACGGAAATGAAAAGTTCTAGTGCCCTTTTTAAGTAACCAAAAAAATTAGAGGGCATCTAGGCCCCCTCCCACGCTCATTTTTTTCCCAAAGTCAACGGATCAAAATTTTGAGATAGCCATTTTGTTCAACATAGTCGAAAACCATAATAACTATGTCTTTGGGGATGACTTACCCCCCCCACAATCCCTGGGGGAGGGGCTGCAAGTTACAAACTTTGACCAGTGTTTACATATAGTAATGGTTATTTGGAAGTGTACAGACGTTTTCAGGGGGATTTTATTTTGTTTGGGGGTGGGGCTGAGGAGAGGGGGCTATGTTGGAGGATCTTTCCTTGGAGGAATCTGTCATGGGGGAAGAAATTCAATGAAAAGGGCGCAGGGTTCTCTAGCATTACTATAAGAAAACAATGAAAAATAAACATGAAAAAGTTTTTCAAATGAAAGGAAGAAGTAGAATTGAAACTTAAAACGAACAGAGATAATTACGCATATCAGGGGTTCTAAAAATACTTTAGCATAAAGAGCGAGGTATTTAGGAGGAGATAAATACCTTGCTCTTTATGCTAAAGTATTTTTAGTAATTTCAACTATTTATTCTACGGCCTTTCTGATTCAGGGGTCATTCTTAAAGAATTGGGACAAAACTTACGATTTAGTGTAAAGAGCAAGGTATTAACGAGGGTACAAACCCCCTCGTATACATAATAAAAATATAAGGTTATGAAAGTTTGTTACGTAAGTTAATTCTTAAGTTACGTGTATTTTTTACTAATAAAAACGTTCATTAAAAATTAAAAGTTCTAGTTTGCCTTTTTAAGTAACCGAAAAATTGGAGGGCAACTAGGCCTCCTTCTCCACCCCTTATTTCTCAAAATCGTCTTATCAAAACTAAGAGAAAGTCATTTAGCCAAAAAAAGAATTAATATACAAGTTTCATTTTAATAATTTATGTGCGGAGAGCCAAAACCAAACATGCATTAATTCAAAAACGTTCAGAAATTAAATAAAAAAAACTAATTTTTTTAGCTGAAAGTAAGGAGCGACATTAAAACTTAAAACGAACAGAAATTACTCCGTATATGAAATGGGTTGTCCCCTCCGCAATCCCTCGCTCTTTACGCTGAAGTTTGACTCTTTGCCACAATTCTACTTTTTAAAACAATTAAAAGCTTTAGCGTAAAGAGCGAGGGATTGCGGAGGGGACAACCCATTTCATATACGGAGTAATTTCTGTTCGTTTTAAGTTTTAATGTCGCTCCTTACTTTCAGCTAAAAAAATTAGTTTTTTTTTTATTTAATTGTATTCAATGACTGAAGCTTTCAGGTTAAAAACTGTTGCAGTGGTATTTTAGTAAACTGCGAACCTTTTTTCATACTAACTGTAATATTAAATTAACTCATCATGTGCAGTTTTTCTTCACTGCTAACGGGCCATTAGAACATCATAGAAAGGGGTTAAATAGTCTATTAAATCAGGGTTGCAGTGGTGCCCGCATCATAGTTAGAGGCTAACACGTCCTATAATAAATAGTATGTAAACAGTTTTGCAGAAAAATAAAGTTTTGATACCGTGTCACAGTACAGGGGATGAAAGCCTACCTCTTGATCAGACGTTGACGGGTTTAATCCCACCTGTGGCAAGGACTAAAGCCTTGGCTGGCCTACTTCAATATTCTAAATATGACTAAGTATGACAAAATATGGAACTATCTCTTTCAACTTCAAACGAAGGTTTTTATTTCTTTTGATTTATCCTTTAATGTAGTTGCTCTGAAAATCTCGTAAGTTGGTAGGAACATAAAAGCTAAATACGAAATCAAATGATTTTGTTTTATTGGAACTGACCAGATTTGAACTGTGCCCTATTATTTCTCAGCTATATCCTTGGATGGGTCAAATCGTTCTCGATTAAATTTTTCTCTGCATTCTAAGGGACTCGATTGATTTTCCTGATTCTTTTGTTGGAATACAAAGTAAGAGGCTCGTCGTTCTTTTTGTGGCACTTGGTATTAAGCAAGTGACATATAGCGATCCCAAATTCTGTCGGTCTGTCGTTCCCGGTTTTTCTACTTTAGGCACTTCCAGGTAAGCTAGGACGATAAAACTTTTCAGGCGTATCAGGGACCGGACTAAATTAAATTAGAAAGTCGTTTCCCCGATTTGACCATTGGAGGGGGAGTGGGGGCCGGTTAATTTTAAAAAAATAGAAAAAATGAAGTATTTTTAAATTACAAAGGGGCGATGGGATCTTAATAAAATTTGATGTTCGGAAGGATATCGTGTCTCAGAGCTATTATTTCAAATCCCGACCAGGTCCGGTGACATTGGAGGGAGTTGGAGGGGGAGAACCTAAAATCTTGGAAAACGCTTAGAGTGGAGGGATCAGGATGAAACTTGTTGGGAAAAATAAGCAGAAGTCCTAGACACGTGATTGACATAACCAGAACGGGTCTGTTCTTTTTAGGGGAGTTGGGGGGGGGGGGGGGGTAATTCTGAAAAATTAGAAAAAATGAGGTATTTTTAACTTACGAAGGAGTGATCGGATCTTAATGAAATTTCATATTTAGAAGGACATCGTAACTCAGATCTTTTACTTTAAATCCCGACCGGATCCAGAGTCATTAAGGGGAGGGGGAGTTGGGGGGGGGCGGAAATCTTGGAAAACACTTTAAGCGGAGAGATCAGGTTGAAACGTGGTGGGAAGAATGAAAACAACTGACTGACAAACATACGCGACTGACAAAACCGGAACGGATCCGCTCTGGATACGGTGACATATGGGGGAATCGGAGGGGGGGAACCTAAAATCTTGGAAAACGCTTAGAATGGAAGGATTGGTATAAAACTTGGTGGGAAAAATAAGCAGGAGTCCTAGATACTTGATTGACAGAACCGGAATGGATCCGCTGTATTTGAGGGAGTTGGGGGGGGGGGGTTTATTCTAAAAAAATTAGAAAAAACGAGGTATTTTTAGCTTACGAAGGAGTGATCGTATCTTAATGAAATTTCATATTCAGAAAGACCTTGTAACTCGGAACTCTCATTTTCAATCCCGACCGGATACAGCGTCATTGGGGGGAGGGGGAATCTTGGAAAACGCTTAGAGCGGAAAGATTAGGATGAAACGTAGTGAGAGGAGTAAAAACATGTCCAAGATACGTGACTGACATAACTGGACTGGATCTGACCTCTTTGGTGGAGTTGGGGGGGGGGGAGGGAGAATTCGAAAAATTAGAAAAAATGAGATATTTGTAACTTCCAAACGAGTGATCAGATCTTATTGAAATTTGATATTTAGAAGGATCTTGTGCTTTAAAGCTCTTATCTTAAATCCCGACCAGATATGGTGACTTTGGGGGGAGTTGTGGGGGGAAACCGGAATTCTTGGAAAACCTGAAAATTGAGGTATCATTATTTACGAATGGGTGATCGGATCTTAATGAAACTTGATATATAGAAGGATCTTATGTCTTATTTTAGATGCTATATTTTGAATTCGAATCAGATCCGGGGACATAGGGTGTTAACGGGGGGAGACAGAAATCTTGGAAAACGCTTAGAGCGGAGAGATTGTGATGAAACTTAATGGGAAGAATAAAAGCATCTTATAGATACGTGATTGACATAATTGAAACGGATCTGTTCCCTTTTGAAGAGTTGGGGGTGTTGATTTGGATAAATTAAAAAAATTGAGGAAAGTTTTAATTTCCTCTTCTGGCAAACAATTGCCTGTCTTCTGGCAAAAAATACGAAATTCCACGTTTTTGTAGATTGGACCTTGAAATTTTTTCTATAGAGTTCTCTGATACGCTGTATGCTATGGTGTGATTTTCGTTAAGATACTATGACTTTTAGGGGTTGTTTCCCCCTATTTTCCAAAATAAGGCAAATTTTCTCAGGCTCGTAACTTTTGATGACAAAGACTAAATTTGATGAAACTTATATATTCAAAATCAGAATAAAAATTCAATTCTTTTGATGTATCTTTTAGCATCGAAATTCCGTTTTTTAGAGTTTCGTTTACTATTGAGCCGGGTCGCTCCTTACTACAGTTCGTTACCACGAACTGTTTGACCAGAGCATAATTTTTATTTTATTAATAAACATGGCTGTGGATTATCAGTTTGGTACACATATACTGATATAAATTCCGTAAATTTCTAATCTTTTTTAATTATTAAAGTTAAAAAGTTTAAAAATTTAAAATGTATTTTGTCTTTTAATGTCGTAGGATAAAAGGATTAGAATGGCTTTTGAGTCTTCAACGGCAGAGTGAACACAAAACAGATATTTTTGTTAAAAAAAAACAAACAAAAATAGAAGACGAGATAAGTTTGTTCTAATATAAGATTAATAGCTAATAATTAGGCCTATATATTACAGCTAGTATAGCTATTAAGCTATTATACTAAGAAATTTATATTTTTGATGTACTATATTACCGATATTTTGAGATAGCCATTTGTTCAAAAGCAGTCCAAAGATCACAATGCAAGGCCTTTTGGGTTGACACCCCTTCTCCCTCCTCCAGAGTCTGGGGGCCATGTTTTTAAGTTATGCCCTTGGGACATATAAGCTTTTTATGGAAGATGTGGTTGTTTGAAATTTAGAGGAAAGTCACTTGATTTGAAAAGTGTAGTTCTAATTCCCTTTTAAGAGTCAAAATTGACGTAGGGCAACTAGCTCCCCCCTCTCCCTGGCAACGTGTTTTCCCCAAACGCATCCAATCAAAACCATGATATAACCATTTTGTTCACAATAGTCCAAAGAACATATAACAAGGGTTTCAAGGTGGATACAACATTCCAGAACCCAGGTGCAAGGGTTGTAAGTTATAACCCGGGCATATAAGGTTCTCATGGAACAGATTGTCGTATAAACTTCATCTCGGATGTGGCTCGCGCGATTGGAAGTTAAAGATCTAGTGCCTTCTTTAAGAATGAAAAGTGAAAGGAAAACAACCAGCCTCCCTCCACAATCCTATCACTCCCCAAAACACATCCTATCAAATTTTAAGAGGACTGTTTTGTTCAGCATTATTGAAAGGTCCTGTAATTATGTCTTTGTCAACCTCCCCACAGTCCTCAAGTTAATGCCATCGTATATTAGAAAAAACTTAAAAGATATAAAATATAATTTTTTCCGTGAAAAAGACTATGTCATTAAAAAATAAACAGAAGTTATTTGTCAGTTTAATTGACATATATTGATATTTACTCCATAAAATTTTGATAATTTTTTATTTATGAAAGTAAAGAAGTGAAAATATTTCAAACGTAGTTTATAAAGCGCAACTTGTTTTCTGGTCTTGGGAAGGCATGGGGGCTAATCAGCCCTATTCATGTTAATTTTTGCCCGTTCTGAGTTTGAATAGGCTTTTTATCATAATTAAATAAAAAACAAGTTTCTTCAACTGAAAGTAAGTAACAGCATTAAAACTTAAAAGAACAGAAATTATTGCACATACGAGGCGGCTCGCCCCCTCGTGATGCACCCTCTCATGTACAAAAAAAACAAATAAACACGCATCCGTGATCTTTCTTCTGGTAAAAAACACAAAATTCCACATTTTTGCAGAAAGGAGCTTGAAACCTCTACACTAGTGTTCTCTGGTGCGCTGAATCTGAAGTTTTTATTTTCATGAAGATTCTATGACTCTTATAGGGTGTTTCCACCCTTTTTTTTGAAATAAGGCAAATGTTTTGAGGCTCGTAACTTTTGGTGGGTAAAACTAAATTTGATGAAACTTATATATTTAAAATTAGCATACAAATCTAATTCTTTTGATGCATCTATTAGTATCAAAATTCTATTCTTTAGAATTTCGGTTACTATTGAGCTGGGTCGCTCCTTACTTACAGTTCATTGCCATGAACTGTTTGATTTCTGTTCGTTTTGAGTTTCATTTATTTGTTGACAATGGTCTGTTGTTGTTTTACGCTTGGAAGATCATTTGACTTTATTTATGCTCAGTATTGACTTAAAGGAGCTCTACTTACTACTATTTTTTTTTTATGTGGATATATTTTTTTTAATTAACTGCGGAAAAAACACTTCATATTGGGGATATCCAGGACGTAAACTAGGGTATTATGTGATTTTACTTGTTTTCCATTGTGGGCACTGTAATTCCCCTGTAAAAGGTTCTCGACCATGGTGATTCTGCTGGCGAATTTCAGCATTATCCCAGTAATGATTGGGTATTCAGTTCAAACTTTGGGGGCTGCTTCTTTGACTACTCCTGCTCTTAAAGTTCAACTAAATCCAAGGAGTGTAAGTGTATCCAGTTATTATAGAATTTTTTGGGAATGGTATTCATCTTTTTTAATTTCAATTTTTTAATTATTGTCTTCTAAAAATGGTTTATAAAGTAGAGATGTGAAATGACTATATTTTGCTCATTATACGCTAATATAACATTTTTTTTGTAGTTGCTGCTGGAGAAAGGATATGCTGCAGAGCTTAAAATTTTCAATGGCTACGATCATTTTAACATTGTTGAAGACCTTAGGAATAATGCCTACCTTCTTTCACAAGAAATTGTCAAATTGGCATTTAGCTGAGCTTTTTATTTAAGATGCAGCGTTTCACCAAACGAAGATTCTAAATTTAGCAATAAAATTGATCAGCTTTGTTTTATTGACCGAATAAATTACCATGAAAGCAAACTACTCATCTTATATCATTTTTCAGCAGTTCAAAAAATACAATTAAAGCTGTGGATGTTGGAAACGATAGTGTCCAGCGTTTCTAAGGCTTGAGATGTACTGTACGAGTTTGGCAACCCAAGTTGTACCACAAGAGATTAGTTTTACCATCTGAATAGTAGGTTAAAATTTGCCGCTCGCATCACTTAGCGACGCTCGCCGGCAGTTATGTTTGACTGATTTCGCTGAAAACTGAGAAAAAGTTCTAGGGCAAGAGGAGGAAAAATAAACCCAAGGCAGTAGCAACCTCATAGCTTGATATGAAGATTGCCTCTATAGACTTTCTCAGCTTAACAAAATAGCCGTCCCAACCGCTAAAAGCTTTTTAGAAGAAGGTTTCAGTAAAATTTTCTGAAAGTGTTCTCGAAGCTGATCGTTGGGGTTGATTCTTTCTTTCAAAATTTCGGGCATTAAGGCGAATAATGAATAAAGTAAAAAGGCCAATAACTTAGTGTCAAGAACTTATAATCTGCCTATAGAATGAGAGTAGCGAGCGCCAGAAGCTACAGACTAATCATATAAGTATCGCTCCATGAAAATGGCTAACACCACAGATTCCCAGGGTCCACGGACTAGACTACTTACCGGTGAGTTACGCGTTAACCACATAAGGCATTGGTCATCCTAACTAAGTTCTTGTTCAATTCTAATAATCAAAATTAAATTAATTTAGCAGAAGTATTTTGACAATATTGCACAAGAAATCAGGTTTAACCGTACAAATGAAACAAAACTGTAACATTCAAAAAAAAAGAAAAAAAAATGAGGAATATTGGTGGTAGTTAGTCATTTTTTCTGCTGTCTCTTCTCGAGCCCAACTTTTTATATCCTCTTCCACGGTTGCTCCACTTTGGATGCAGAACCATTTTTAAGGGCGGTTTTCAATTATTTGAGTGAGAACGATCCGTTTTGCACTCAAAAGCTCGTTCAAGGTGGTGAAAACAAGACGATTTCTAATACTGGTTTTGTTCAGATAGATACCTGAAAAACTTACTTCAGTAGCTGCGGAAGGTTATGGAAGAACAAGTAGGCTTAAACTGAAACACCCGAGCAGAGGAGAACGCTTTGACCCATTAACATCTTTTTGCCTGTAAACTTGAATCCAAAACATGGCTGTCTCAGTCAATCAAAGTACCAAGCTCAGAGCAAAAGGGTAATCTCTTCCATTCTTATACAATATCTTCCAGATCATTGTCACTCAATAAATTTGGACAATGAGCGAGAAGCGGAGCCAGGTTTGGCTGATTACACTCTACTCCCATAGCATAGCGTGGATGAAGCCTATCGAAGTTTGTTGCCGAGGAATGCTTGGAGTTGAAATAAATACTTTCTCATCACATCACAGAGCAAGATCAAACATTCCCTACACTCTTTTTTAAGCAGATAGAGATGCCTTTTCTTTGGTAAAAGTCACTTCCTTTCGGCCCCCATAATCTACATCCTTGACATCAATTTAGTAGTTGGTGTCATGTGGGATTATGAGGTGGGTATTACTTTCTATGGGATAACTAGGCAACAAAAGTGGGATTCCATTGTCTTGTACATTTCATAAAAATGATTATAAACAAGATGAATTCTGGTGTCTTCTATCTGAAATTGTTTGTTTAGGTCTTCGATAAACTTCAAAATATGCGCCATGAAGCAAGCCTTGAAAAACGGTGACAGCAGATTTTTGAGTATGGCAGTGGCCTTCTCCGGCTTGTTGACCTCTTTCAACACAGAAGACAAGCCTTTACAGCTCCAATTTCTTGAAAAAGTGGTTTATTTGTGGCTCGGTAAATATCTACGGCTGTACATTGCTGAACTTCTATAAGTCTCAAGAAGGAGTCTCCTACAGGAAAACTGTGTTCTCGATAAACAAGATTCAGATAAAGGCGGTGAACAACTATAATCAGACTCTTTTTGTTACTCAAGTCTGTGCTTTAATCAGCTATTATCGAAAATTGTTCGCTTCTTGATCATTTTGCAGAGACCTTTGAAACCAACTTCACCAATAACGTTGTTCACGAGATGTTAAGTTTTGGTGCGGTCGCAGGCTAGGTTCTTTGCAATATCAGAGTCAGGAAAACAGGTCTTTAGAATTTCCAGCAGTTCATCCATGATGTCAATAGCGACATTGTGACGCGCAATAAATCTAGAAAGCCTAAGTTCTGCACCTCCCATCTTTTTATCTGAACTCCAGTATCCAATGTTTGCATCAGCCTGGAGTGGTTGGCTGAAGGATAATATTGGAGTCGTATAGCACTCATCTGACTTTGTTTTCTTTTCATGACTAGGGTTCGCTAAATGTCTATTAATATGAAAACTACGTCCAGTTAGACCTACATTGCATTATTTACACCTTGATCTACTTCTCTGGTCAGTCCGTTGATTTTTATTTTCCAACTTTCATTTAGATTCCTAGTTTCTTTATCTGCTTCTCTCACTTCCTTAGTCTTTTTTGGTGCTGCTTACGTTTCTTTTTCTTCGTCAACACTAAAACCTTCTTTTTCTGTTCTTTTTTGCTCCTTCTATTATCGTTCTAACAAAATGATGTGATTGCTGCTTGTTTACTCATCTTCCAGACCCAGAAAGTTCTTAGGATTAAAGCACATGCACACACAAACACACATCTTAGGATTCACACATACTTTCAGCAAGGTTTAACTTGGGAGAGCAAAATAAGAAGCTGTTTTTAAATTTGTGAAAAATACAGTTTGGCCAGTGCGTGTATTCCAATAACTAATAAATTCAATTAGCAAAAAAAAACTTTGATTCTAGAAAAGTAAAGTTCGTGGAATACTTTCAACTTTGAATTAACTGGTGTAGGCTCAAAGCCAAACATTGATTATTCTTTCTGTTTCATACTTAATAGAGAATTAGACCTATCTTCGTGGAATATATAAGAGCTCATAAGTAGGGAAAAGGTTGAAGACCTTAAAAAACTTAGCCTAGGTCTAAATTGTTCTGTAGATCCACCTCAGAAATTTTCATTCGCCCACGTCTAGGATTTGCCAACCTAAGGAAATCAAATGCTATTTGTTAGTCAATGCATTCTAATTACTTAGTATTCGAAAATTAATTGGTTGAAACTTTTTTCGATTGATAGTGAACCAGAAGATGACTCTTAGCATCTTCTGTAATAAAATTCTTTCTATATTCACACCAAATTGAATTTACTTAAGTGGTCCACTGGGTAAACATTTATGGGAATCACTTTCTTCTTTTCTGATACCAATGGATTTCAGCTATATATAGCACTTAAATTTATAACAATCAATTTTAGACTGAGTTACGAGAAGCACATGACAGTGAGAAAGAATTGGTGATTACAAGGAATTACCCAATGAAAAACTAGTGTTTTAAGGCTACTGGAATATAGCAGATTAACATAGGCTTCTCTACTTCGTGTTACTGTTACTTCGTGTTACTGTTAAACTGAACATTTTTTTTTTTTAAATAGAAGAACTTTTTAAATAGAAGAAATGGGGTTGCTTGGCCCATCTGACTAACACCCATAGCTTTTAAGGAGATGACCAGACCAAAGGACGACTAGTTGAACTGCATCGTCCTTCTTCTGTCCCTGTATGTTCTATTCAAGTCAGTTCCCTTTTCAAAGACGAAATATTGGAATAAACTGAAGAGCTACGAATATTTTTTGCTCACATCTACACTACCAATTTTAATATTCGTGGAGATTTCTTTGCATCGCACCTATGCTCGACAGAAATCCTCTTTCTTTTGCTAATATCACTAGAAGAAGTAAAGAGAGGAAAGTTTTCGATAAGCTAAAACTCGAACAGATCTCCGAGTCAACATGTCAGTAGTTAGTGGTCTCTATTTAAGGGAACAAAGAATTTTAGTGGTGTTGGAAAAATCATGGTGCACCGCATCACAA
The DNA here is from genome assembly GCF_032884065.1 of Artemia franciscana. Taxonomy (NCBI): domain Eukaryota; kingdom Metazoa; phylum Arthropoda; class Branchiopoda; order Anostraca; family Artemiidae; genus Artemia; species Artemia franciscana. The sequence continues at coordinate 44,756,116 of NC_088871.1, read as the reverse complement.
TTTTACCAAGTGACCAAAACACTGGGGGAGTCAGCCCTCCCCCCAAACATGACAGCCTTTCTTCTAGCTTAAGACGATCTATAATATTAAACACTATTAAAGAAAAAAGGGGACTAAATGCTTGATGCCACATTCAATCCTGCTCAAAACCAAGAAGAAAGAGAAACTGATTATAGTCAATAATGGTAGTTTTCCATCCTTTGTTTATTTTTCAAGATTAAATTCTTCTGGGATAAATAATAACCTGCAGTCCTGTTTAATTAGTTTCTAAACAAAGTGAAACAAAATCTAAAGTAGGATTATAGTAAGTCATCAAACTAAAATGAATAAGTATATGCTTAGCCGATCTGGGATCAATCTCACTTAGTCTTGAAGCTGTTGCAGTTAGATGTGACATTCTTAAAAACAATAACCTACAATTCAATAGTAGCCTACTGGTTGCAATGACTTATTAAGAATTAAGATTATTGGGTTTCATTTACCTGCAAATCAAATCATAATGATTTTTTGCAAAAAAGTTAATGTAATTACCTATAATGGCAATTAGGACTACTTCATACAGGCACTATGAAAGTAATAGAGCCACATCAACGTGAACTATAAAATTCAATCAAAATGCTTTTTGAAAAAAAAAATTATTATGATTAGCATACTGGAATTAGGAATACTTCAAACAAGCACTGTGAAAGTAATTGAGCCATATCAACCCGGACTAAAATTCAATCAAAATGCTTTTTGAAAAAAATTATTATAAGCATACTGGAATTAGGAATACTTCAAACAAGCATTGTGAAAGTAATTGAGCCACATCAACCCGGACTAAAATTCAATCAAAATGCTTTTTGAAAAAAATTATTATAAGCATACTGGAATTAGGAATACTTCAAACAAGCACTGTGAAAGTAATTGAGCCACATCAACCCGGACTAAAATTCAATCAAAATGCTTTTTGAAAAAAATTATTATAAGCATACTGGAGTTAGGAGTACTTCAAACAAGCACTGTGAAAGTAATTGAGCCACATCAACCCGGACTAAAATTCAATCAAAATGCTTTTTGAAAAAATTTATTATAAGCATACTGGAATTAGGAATACTTCAAACAAGCACTGTGAAAGTAATTGAGCCACATCAACCCGGACTAAAATTCAATCAAAATGCTTTTTGAAAAAAATTATTATAAGCATACTGGAATTAGGAATACTTCAAACAAGCACTGTGAAAGTAATTGAGCCACATCAACCCGGACTAAAATTCAATCAAAATGCTTTTTGAAAAAATTTATTTTAAGCATACTGGAATTAGGAATACTTCAAACAAGTACTGTGAAAGTAATTGAGCCACATCAACCCGGACTAAAATTCAATCAAAATGCTTTTTGAAAAAAATTATTATAAGCATACTGGAATTAGGAATACTTCAAACAAGCACTGTGAAAGTAATTGAGCCACATCAACCCGGACTAAAATTCAATCAAAATGCTTTTTGAAAAAATTTATTATAAGCATACTGGAATTAGGAATACTTCAAACAAGCACTGTGAAAGTAATTGAGCCACATCAACCCGGACTAAAATTCAACCAAAATGCTTTTTGAAAAAAATTATTATAAGCATACTGGAATTAGGAATACTTCAAACAAGCACTGTGAAAGTAATTGAGCCACATCAACCCGGACTAAAATTCAATCAAAATGCTTTTTGAAAAAAATTTATTATAAGCATACTAGAATTAGGAATACTTCAAACAAGCACTGTGAAAGTAATTGAGCCACATCAATCCGGACTAAAATTCAATCAAAATGGTTTTTGAAAAAATTTATTATAAGCATACTGGAATTAGGAATACTTCAAACAAGCACTGTGAAAGTAATTGAGCCACATCAACCCGGACTACAATTAAGAATAAAGAACCAGCTTTGGTTTGGTTTGGTCTGGTCTGGTTTGGATTCATTGTATAAATCGCTTAAATATTAATTAAATGTGAAACTTATCAAACGTATGTTTTGCTTGCTCTGAATTTGGAAGAAACAGCAAATAATTCTACTTCAGAATAATACTTTTCCCACCAGCCAACTGGGAGACAAGTCCCCTTTAAAAATCTATGTTGATGGATATTATCGGAGGCCTCATTAATGAAATTAATCAATTAATGAAAGATGTCTCCTTTTCCCCAATAAGCACCATTCTAAAATTTACTGCAGAATCTATTCAGGCTGAAATAAACTCAACTTTCTGGCTTTTCATATCCGTTTCAAATTTTCCTGGCTCAACCACCTCCTCCCCACTTTGCAGACATCACAATACCAAAAAATTACCATTGCCTATTTGAATGTAATGTGCTGATGTCTGCACAGCTTGTCCTTCGCAGTAAACTGTAGCAATAGTAGTAGTACTAGTAGATTGTAAACACAAAATTTCATAACCAGCCAAGAGCATGGCTGATCTAACCTGCAAACAGGGTACTACAAAATATATTCCCTGACATTTCAGTTTCTGACTCAAAAGAGCTACTGCATGATGTATAATCGAAACCAAGCCATTACAAGATACCAAACAGTTCGTGGCAACGAACTGTAGTAAGGAGCGACCCGGTTCAATAGTAACCGAAACTCTAAAAAACAGAATTTTGATACCAATAGTTACATCAAAGGAATTGCCTTTTTGTGCTGATTTTAATAGTATAAGTTTCATCAAGTTTATTCCTACCTATGAAAAGTTCTGAGCCTGAGAAAATTTGCCTTATTTTATCAAAAAGGATAAACATCCCCTAAAAGTCATAGAATCTTAACGGAAATAACACCATCAGACTCAACGTATCAAAGAACCCTACTGTAGAAGTTTCAAGTTCCTATCTACAAAAATGTGGAATTTTGTTTTTTTTTCTAGAAGACAAGATCATGGATGCGAGTTTATTTTTTTTTCCAAGGGTGATCGTATCGAGCCAATGGTTATAGAATGTCGCAAGAGGGCCCATTCTAACGGAAATTAAAAGTTCTATTGCCCCTTTTAAGTAACCAAAGAAACTGGAGGGCACCTAGGCCCCCACTCACGCTCATTTTTTCCCAGTTATCGGATCAAAATTTTGAGAAAGCCATTTTGCTCAGCATAGTTTTTTATATATAGCTCAGCATAGTATTATATATAAACAAACTTTGACCATTGTTTATATATAACAATGGTTATTGGGAAGTGTACAGACGTTTTCAGGGTGACTTTTTCTTATTGGGCGGGGGGGGGGTTACGTTTGAAGATTTTTACATGAAGGAATTTATCACGAGGGAAGAGAATTTCCATGAATAGGGTGTAGGATTTTCTAGCATTACTTAAAAAAAACAAGGAGAAAATAAATAAAAAAATTTAGGCCTATTAAAAAATAGTATGCAAATTCCGTTTTAATTATTCATATTCGGTGAGCCAAAATCAAAACATACATTGAATTCAAAAACAATCAGAAAATAAATAAAAAACATTTTTTTTCAACTGAGAGTTCGGAGCAACGTCAAAACTTAAAATAATAGAAATAATTCCACATATGAAAGGGGCTGTCCCCTCTTCAACGTCCCGGTCGTTACGCTAAATTTTTTTTATTGTTTTAAAAAGTAGAACTGTGACAAAGAGTCAAACTTCAGCGTAAAAAGCAGGGCATTGAGGAGGGGATAACCGCTTTCATATACAGAATAATTTCTGTTTGTTTTAAGTTTTAATGTTGTTCCTTACTTTCAGTTGAAAATACTTGTTTTTTTTTAATATTTATAGAAACTACTTGCAACAGTCCAACTCATCTTTTACATTGAGGCGAAGGGAAAAGGCTGAATACTATCAATGGAAAGCCTGCTCAACCCATAATAGAAAACTTTTTCATCGTTTTATTTCAAGAAAATATGCAATTTGAATGAGCTATTACTTTAACTCATCTTTTTCTATGCTGCTAAAATATGGTAGCCTATATTTAAAAAAAACATATAGAAAATGAAAAAAAGTGGAAACTGACTTTTCCTTTTCTGTTGGCCATTTAAAAACTAGGGTAGTGCAGAGGCGCCATTTGGGGGGGGGGCAGGGGTGGGCAAATGCCCGCCCCAGATTTTTCAGGGGGTCCAAGCTTCCACTAAAAAGGGCCCTTTGTCGGCCATAATAATAACACTATTTGCTATTAACCATTGTAAACTTTGAAAGCAAGTTAGATACATTATTAAATTCTCAAGTTCTGTCAATTGCCCATTTCCTAGATGATTATATTAATATTATAAATTCTGAATATTTGCAGTAATTCCTCTAAGTTCATAGACTAAAATAGGTCAGTTCCTGGCCTATCATTCCTTGATGGAATCGTTCCTTGTTATCTTCCAATTGCACTACATAGAAGCAATTATGCGAGCGACGAAATCGCTGTCTCAGCAGCTCCATACCGTCACCATCGACTTGGTTATTTCTCGATCGCGCACCCTGATTCAGGCCACAAGAAGCAAGCTCACCGACCTGCGTTCAGAAGCTTCATTTGTATTGCTTTTCAAGAAGGCTAAAGAGTTTGCAACAGAACTCGAAATTGAAGTACCTGCTGTGAATGGACCCGCGACTAGACCCTCCTCTGTTGGTCAGAAAGGACGACCTTGAAGAACTCAAAAGATCACCAAGCATTGGAAACAAATTGTGACAACTTTGACGCTAGGAAAGAATTTCATCGAATTTGGAAATTGGACTACTACTTTGGCGGATGAAATGAAGCAAGAATACTTCAAAACTTTTGACCGTCTACTAGCCGAATTTGACAGAAGGTTCACAGATAACTTGCCAGTGCCGAGTACGCGGGAAGCCTTGGATCCAAGCTCAACCAAGTTTATGGACACAGAACTGCTCAAGCGTTTCTCTTCTCTTTACGGCGAGCTGGATATCGACAGCATTCTTCTCGAATCTCAAGCTGGTATTGCCAAGCGTTTCTTGCTAAATGAGGAAAATAAGCCGGAAAACTTTCTAGACATTGTCGACCATTTTCAGGGATTACCAGTGGCTTACTCAGAAGGAATTAAAGTACTTGGTATCGCTGCCACACTTCCTGAGACAACAGCGAGCAATGAGCGTTTGTTTTCTAGCCTAGAAATAGTGAAAAACTACCTGCAGTCTACAACAGGAGATGATTGTCTCAGTCACCTCCTTTTGATATTTGCAGAGAAGGATTTAGTAAAAAATTTGGACTACAACCAGCTTGTTGACGATTTTGCAAAGACGAAAGCTCGGCGGTTCCCCTTGTTACCTTGAATGTTGTTACATTTTTTTTAATCTTGTTATGTTTTTCCTTTTTCCAAATATATTTGATCTGGAAGATTTCTGCTGAAGGAAAACTGAGATTTTGGTTACAACCCTCAGCATAAAAATGAAGGTTACTTTCACCGACGTCGTATTGTTTACTTAAATAAGAAAGTTTCTCGCTGAGGAATGCCAGCCTGTAGTCTGGTTGAATTTTCAACTTTCAGTTTAATCACTTAACCTCGTTGATTGTATTCTTCGTTGTTATAATTAATCTTATAGGTCAGTGTGGCTGAGTTCCTTATTTGGTTACAGTAGATTTTCAAGCAACACACGGGTGCTGAGGGCAGATGGGGGGGGGCAGATGGAGTTCATGCCCACCCCAAGATTTGGCCCAAATGGCACCTCTGGGGTAGTGCAACTTGCTTGGTCGTTAAAAGAAAATTAGAAGAGGATCATAGTAAGGTTAGCTAATGGGTGATCATTCTTGTTGGAATTATTGGCATGTATTTAGAGGCAAAAGTGTAACTAATACTAATAGGCTTTAATTCTAAGCCGAGTTTATGCTGGACTGGAAGAAACGATAAAAATTTAAGGGTAGCCTTTCCAGAAGGAAACACTATAAAATTCTGAAAACGACAAAAAATATATTTACAATACTGATTTACACCATTTCTAAAAGAAAATTAATTCACTATAGACCCTCTTATAATGAAACAAAAGGCCTATGTTGCCTATATTACATTCATTGTAGAATTTCTTATTGCTTTTTGCAATTGACGTTACTTGTTTTCTGTTAAATTATGTTTAAGAAAAGTCATATATGGAAATAGTACTTCATATACACAAAGCGAATAAAACCAAAATGTTTCCGAAAATTTGAATTGAACCAAATTTTTTTTAATTTACCGCATTGTGCCAGAAACTCTAAAATGTTCCAAAAACGGTGCAATAGAGCTCCCAGGTTGTCTCGAGGGAGAACAAGGATTTGTTCCCCGCTGGAGAAAATTTCTGGTCCTGTGGGGTGGTGCAGTGGGTTTTACCTTAGCTTGGTGATACGAGACCCAGGGATCGAACCCGGTTGCAGCAACACACTGCAGGACCAATGCAAGGACCTTACTTGTCAAGAAATGTCGGTAATCCGATTACTTTCCTATAAAATTTAATAAAATTTTTATATAAAATTTTAAACCTCTATCACGCACAATGAACTTCAAAACACAAATTATGGACCATATATGACTGAAAAATTGAGAACAATACCACTTGCTGTCACATAGAACTAGAAAAATTAGGAGTATCCGTCATCCTTCACATGAGTTTTTGAAAGTTTTTCAATTTTTTGGGCATGATAACAAACTTTTCGAGGTTTGCTGTGATAGAAATTTTATATTGTAAGGTCAAGATTTTAGCAAAACCTCGTTTTACAACACAGTCTTGCCGACTCAATTACCTTCTTTTTTTTTTTTTTCTTTTTTTTTTTACTGTATCTCATGACAAAGTAGAGTGGGCGGGAGAGGGGCTTAAATCACCTTCCCTTCTCTATGATACTTCTTCCATCGGGTGTGATCCACGAATAGACTTTTGATACTATTTGTCTCGTTTATAAAAGTATTTCTTATGTATAAGGCTATACGTATATATAAGTGCCGGTGAATCCAAATAACCCCATCTACTTTTGAAATTAAACATAGTCGTTGCTTAGATACTTTAAAAAATACACAATTTATTTCCTGTGGCTAAGTGAAAGAAATTGAAAAAATATGACTCTAGCAGATAGAACTTGGCAAGACAGAGAAATTAGATTTGACATCTCAGTTTTGTGAGTTATTATAACTTTTTAATAAGATGTAGTTAAGCTGTTTTTGTTTTCTTTTGGACCCAAATTCAGTTATCTGATGATATATGATTATTTTTCCGTCGAGGATTGGTGTTCTTCAGTCTCAATGGAAATGTTGTCTACTTTGTATAAACTCCTTTTTTCTAAAATAACTTTCACATAATTAGAATGTGTTATTCAAGCATTTTAACCTGGTTCAGCCTCGCAGGAAATAGTTCTGGCACTTTACATCCTATTCCACGATAGTTATTTTCTTCGTTAATTGGATTTATTTGTTAAAACCACTTGCATTATAGCGTAAGAAAAATGGTTGAGCGAATTCGTGTTAACAATTGAAGTCCAATTCAAAAAAGAAAAAAAAGACTTGAGTTATACCAAGTACCTACTGTAACAAAAGAATGATTAGACAAAGGTAATATGATATGACATGATACTCGTATTTATCATCAAAAAAGCCACAAGACCACTAATGGTTCTGATAGATAAAGATGAGGTATAAAATTTTCCGCCTTAATCAAACGTGCTGGCTATCACTCATTGCTGTAACTGCGATCTTATAACAAAGCCTAACCAGTTCCTATACATGGTGACTTCAGTCGAACCCTCCAATATATTTTTTATTGAAACTAGAGGGTGCTACAAAGAAATATACGCTTCTCACGCAAGACTGTAAACGCAGTGACCGCAGTTGGATTGCAGTCAGTCCTTTTTCTGTCCCTTTTTTGTGCCCCTCCCCCCTGCACAATGACAAAATCCTCCAATCAAAATCTTGAGAAAGCAGTTTTGTTCAAAAAGTTCAACAAATACATCTCTAGGGATACCGTGACCCCCAGAGTCCAAGAACAAAGGGCAGTAAGCTATACAAATTACCCATTGTTTTGCTTTAATAATGGACAAGGGAGGCATATTTGATCCTAGATGTCAGACTATCTTGAAACTTTCAGAGATCATTCTTTAGAAAATAAGTCATTACATTTTGTTGGGGTATGGGGGAGGGGGAATATCAAGGTGCCAGGAAATGTCTCAAAAACTATTTTGTTCATGATCAGCTGTATTTTGAGTGAGCTCTTACGGATTGTCTGCTAGGCAAAGATTCTCATGTTTCCCAAAATTAAGCTCTGGAAACACCATGGGTACCCAAGTAAATCAAAAAGAAACTATATCCACCCGGCTTTTCAAGTTATTTGAAATATTTTGAGAAGTGACTAAAGGGATCGAGTTGAAACTGTGAGGGACTTCTGGAGGGTAGAAATGTCAAGTAATTTTTATATTTTGACTTGGGGGTGGCAAAGGTTCATCGAACTACACTATGTGTATCCAGGTCTTCAAAATAGTAATGTCAGAAACATCTTGAGGATGGCTAGGGGGAAGGAGCGGAAACTTTCAGGCAGTTTTGTAGAAAAGATATTGGAGGGTGTGGCTAGGAAAATTTAAAGTTGGTGTTTGGGGAGTGGATTTGGCAAAACAATTTTTGTTTTGTTCAAACGAAATAATATTCATGCACGGCAAGGTCCTATGGGACCTAAAATGTCGTCAGTGTAGTAAATCTAAACACGCTGTGATTTTTCCAGCAATCAAAATGGTATTTCTGCAATATCTTGGGAACCACTTGGGGTACCAAGCTGAAACTTCGAGGGAATTTTGAGGGTGGAGGCAGATGGACTCTTAACTATGACTTAGGGAAGATGGTAGAGATAAGTCAAAAAACTCTAATTGCAGCCAGGTTATTAAAATACTCCATATTCCTGGAACCGACGAGGGGATGGAGTTTAAACTTTAAGGTAGTACAGGAGAAGAAAGTGGAGAGAGGTAAGTGGCTTAAATATTTATGTTGGCGGGGTGGGGGGAGGAGGGCAGTTAAAAGTTTCGCATCTGCACTCCACCACGTCTTTTTTGCACTATGAATCCATTCGTAAGCTAAGTTCATTCACCTCTTAGTAGCGAAGTAAATCAAAAGGCAATATATCGTGTAAGGTTGTCAAAATAAAGCGTTTACAATATATTTGGAATACCTTAGAGCACCAAGTTGAAACTTTGAGAGAGCGTTGAGGGGAATAGGGACCTCGAGTTTTAACTTGAGGGGAGAGAGCAGAGGGTGGGGGGACATTGTTTTTCTTTTATTCACCTAAACATGTTCCCACTATAATTCCCTAAGGGACCTAAAACCCATTCAGGGCCATGAAGCGAGGTGAATTAAAAGACACTATGTGTTGCCAGGTGGTTAAAATGTCACAAATAGAATATCATAGAAATGGCTTTGGTAGATCAAAAATAATACTTTCAGGGAGTGTTGCAGGAGGATGAAGTGGACATTAAATTTTGAGTATGGGAAGGGGAATAGGGTAAGGGTCTAAAGATTTGGTCTCTAATCTGTTTGAAATGTTTGGCACTCGGAATTTCTATTGCATTAGAATCTACCTTCAGTGAAGTAGTGCCGTATACCGAAAGAAACTATAGGTACCCATATTACCAAAATAACATGTCTGCATTACCTAAGGAATAGCTTGAGGAGATCGAGATGAACTATTCAAGGTATGTTAAGAGCGGGCAAGTGAACCTTGAAATTTTGCTGGAGTGGAGAGACAGAGATAAATTAAAAGAAACTAAATAACAAGAATATCAAAATGGCACATCTGCAACTTCTTGAGAAACTTTTGGAATTTTATATTTCAAAGGAGGAGATGTGGGGATAAAAAACATGTGTTTTTGCTTTTTTATACCAACAGTGAACCAAACCTACTTAGCCATTAACAGTTTCTTTTTATCGTTTCTTTTTGAAAGCAGACAAAATAGTTTTTAAAAATGTTTTTGTCTTTTGCATTAAGGCTCAAATGCTTTCATTTTTATCTTTGAGGCATACCTTCCCTGTCACTTTGCGAAAAGCCTATAGCTGCAATTCAAACAATCAAATTTGCGACAAGTCAACAACTGTAGATCCTACAAAAAAAGAAAAAAATAAGAAAATTTAATTATTCAAATCATTGGTTTTAGATGTGTCCATTCACCGTGTCATAGTTTTAATATTTTTTGAAGTTATATTTTAGAGAAAAACCCAGACTTGCCTAAAGAATGTAAACATTTTTGTATACTTCTATCTTCTTCTTCTTCTTACTTGGATTGCTATGAAAATGCTTTTGCATACTCTCCTCACCGGAATAAAATTCGGAGCCGAGAAATGTGTTTTTGCAGCTGGGTTCGAACTATCAGAGAGACTTTTAAGCACCGTTAAAATCACCGCTGTCGAATGTCCAATTTAGGAAAATTTCAATTCCCCGTCTTGACCAACTAAGAAAATTATCTTTTCGCAAGGAAAGTAGTGATGTGTCTCCTTTTTACCATTATTTTTGCGGAACTATCATAGAGACTTTTAAGCACCATTAAAATTATCGCAGCCGAATGTCCAATTTAGGAAAATTTCAATTCCCCGTCTTGACCAACTAAGAAAATTACCTTTTCGCAAGGAAAGTAGTGATGTGTCTCCTTTTTACCATTATTTTTGGGGAACTATCATAGAGACTTTTAAGCACCATTAAAATTACCGCAGCCGAATGTCCAATTTAGGAAAATTTCAATTCCCCGTCTTGACCAACTGAGAAAATTACCTTTTCGCAAGGAAAGTAGTGATGTGTCTCCTTTTTATCGTTATTTTTGCGGAACTATCATAGAGACTTTTAAGCACCATTAAAATTACCGCAGCCGAATGTCCAATTTAGGAAAATTTCAGTTCCCCGTCTTGACCAACTAAGAAAATTACCTTTTCGCAAGGAAAGTAGTGATGTGTCTCCTTTTTACCATTATTTTTGCGGAACTATCATAGAGACTTTTAAGCACCATTAAAATTACCGCAGCCGAATGTCCAATTTAGGAAAATTTCAGTTCCCCGTCTTGACCAACTAAGAAAATTACCTTTTCGCAAGGAAAGTAGTGATGTGTCTCCTTTTTACCATTATTTTTGCGGAACTATCATAGAGACTTTTAAGCACCATTAAAATTACCGCAGCCGAATGTCCAATTTAGGAAAATTTCAATTCCCCGTCTTGACCAACTAAGAAAATTACCTTTTCGCAAGGAAAGTAGTGATGTGTCTCCTTTTTACCATTATTTTTGGGGAACTATCATAGAGACTTTTAAGCACCATTAAAATTACCGCAGCCGAATGTCCAATTTAGGAAAATTTCAATTCCCCGTCTTGACCAACTAAGAAAATTACCTTTTCGCAAGGAAAGTAGTGATGTGTCTCCTTTTTACCATTATTTTTGGGGAACTATCATAGAGACTTTTAAGCACCATTAAAATTACCGCAGCCGAATGTCCAATTTAGGAAAATTTCAATTCCCCGTCTTGACCAACTGAGAAAATTACCTTTTCGCAAGGAAAGTAGTGATGTGTCTCCTTTTTATCATTATTTTTGCGGAACTATCATAGAGACTTTTAAGCACCATTAAAATTACCGCAGCCGAATGTCTAATTTAGGAAAATTTCAGCTCCCCGTCTTGACCAACTAAGAAAATTACCTTTTCGCAAGGAAAGTAGTGATGTGTCTCCTTTTTATCGTTATTTTTGCGGAACTATCATAGAGACTTTTAAGCACCATTAAAATTACCGCAGCCGAATGTCCAATTTAGGAAAATTTCAGTTCCCCGTCTTGACCAACTAAGAAAATTACCTTTTCGCAAGGAAAGTAGTGATGTGTCTCCTTTTTACCATTATTTTTGCGGAACTATCATAGAGACTTTTAAGCACCATTAAAATTACCGCAGCCGAATGTCCAATTTAGGAAAATTTCAGTTCCCCGTCTTGACCAACTAAGAAAATTACCTTTTCGCAAGGAAAGTAGTGATGTGTCTCCTTTTTACCATTATTTTTGCGGAACTATCATAGAGACTTTTAAGCACCATTAAAATTACCGCAGCCGAATGTCCAATTTAGGAAAATTTCAATTCCTCGTCTTGACCAACTAAGAAAATTACCTTTTCGCAAGGAAAGTAGTGATGTGTCTCCTTTTTACCATTATTTTTGGGGAACTATCATAGAGACTTTTAAGCACCATTAAAATTACCGCAGCCGAATGTCCAATTTAGGAAAATTTCAATTCCCCGTCTTGACCAACTAAGAAAATTACCTTTTCGCAAGGAAAGTAGTGATGTGTCTCCTTTTTACCATTATTTTTGGGGAACTATCATAGAGACTTTTAAGCACCATTAAAATTACCGCAGCCGAATGTCCAATTTAGGAAAATTTCAATTCCCCGTCTTGACCAACTGAGAAAATTACCTTTTCGCAAGGAAAGTAGTGATGTGTCTCCTTTTTATCATTATTTTTGCGGAACTATCATAGAGACTTTTAAGCACCATTAAAATTACCGCAGCCGAATGTCTAATTTAGGAAAATTTCAGCTCCCCATCTTGACGAAGAAAGAAAATTATCTTCTCACACGGGAAGCAGTGATGTGTTTCGTTCTTACCATTATCATTGCGGAATTATCACGGAGACTTTTAAGGGCTGATTTGAAAAGAGATTACTATAGCTAGTGACTTTAGTAAGTAAATAAATCAGTTTGTAACAACACATACGTACAGAATCAATTTTAAAAAAGATACATTCCGTATTTTTTTGACAGGGTATGATGTCATATCTGAGTGAACCCACTCCCGGACTCGCAGTGGTTTGTTCTTTCCTAGATTCATTAAAAAAGGTTTTTCTGAGGGAAGTAAAGAGCAAAGTTGAAACTTTAAAGGAACAAAAATTATTACTTCACAGCCAGTTTAATATATATCGATAAAACTAGTGCAAATAAACCGACTGATGATGTTTCCCTACGTTTGTATGATTATGGAAAATTAGCGCTTTACTGAAAACACAAAACAATATAGGAGTTTTGGCACAGCAAAACAAAACCGATTAAGGACATTTAAAAGCATTCTAATGCTTTAAAAACGCTTTCTAATGCTTATTATTTTTTTAGTTTAATTTGGTACCCCCTTTGCACAATGATCTCAGTCTAATGATTAGATCTTATTTTGTTTCTGGAAAGTATATTTCATGATCAGTTTGTAGAGTAGACATTTCCGAAATAAGGCCATTTTGAGAGTACTAGGACTAGCTTTTTTGAGGATTAGCTTAAGAATTTATGTTATAACCTGAAATGTTCCGTTCTATAGAGAGAAACAACCAAATTTCCAGAGTTCATATAATGACTTATTTGGTGTTCATTTCCAGTAATCCAGTAACTAAAGAGTATTTTTTACTATTTAAAAGTATATAATACTTTGTGTTGGCTGTATAACTCCTGAGACCTGATAAATCAATCCATTATTTCTGTATGGTGTTCAATGACCTTGCGGTTATTGAAATAATTAATGCTAAAAACTTTTCCGTAAAATAAGTTTTTGAAAGAATAGTAAAGAACTCCATCAAATCAAAAATGAGCAAAAGTGAAATCAAATAATCTACCAAGCATAAAACTACCACAAATCAATAAATAAATGAAACCCAAAACGAACAGAAATTACAATAAATAGCCAAGTCAAATTTAAAACAAGCTGAAATTAACATTTGTGGAGCTGACAATCTCCATACATTCCCAAGACAGAACATTTCAGAACAATTGCACTTTCAAACAGTTCGTGGTAACGAACTGTAGTAAGGAGCGACCCGGCTCAATATTAATAGAAGTCTAAAAAATGGAATTTTGATACCAATAGATACATCAAAAGAATCGAATTTTAATGCTAATTTTAAACATGTAAGTTTCATCAAGTTTAGTCTTACCCATCAAAGGTTACGAGCCTGAGAAAATTTGCGCTTTTTTTTAGAAAATAGGTGGGAAAACCCTCTAAAAGTCATAGAATCTTAACGAGAATCACAATCTTAACCTAAAAGTCATAGAATCTTAACCATCAGATTCAACGTATGAGAAAACCCTACTGTAAGAGTTTCAAGCTCCTATCTACAAAAATGTGGAATTTTGTATTTTTCGCAGAAGGCAGATCACGGGTGCGTGTTTATTTGTTGGTTTGTTTTTTTTTTGTTTTTTTTCCCCAGGGGTGATCGTATCGACCCAGTTGTCCTAGAATGTTGTGAGAGGGCTCATTTGAACGGAAATAAAAAGTTCTAGTGCCATTTTACGTGACCTAAAAAATTGGAGGGCACCTAGGCCCCCTCCCACACTAATTATTTTCCCAAAGTCAACGGATCAAAATTCTGAGATAGCCATTTTATTCAGCGTAGTCGAAAAACCTTATAACTATGTCTTTGGGGACGACTTACTCCCCCACAGTCCCCGTGGGAGGGGCAACAAGTTACAAACTTTGACCAGTGCTTACATATAGTAATGCTTATTGGGAAGTGAGAAGAGGGGGCTATGCTGGGGGAACTTTCCATCGAGAATTTGTCACGGGGGAAGAAAATTTCCATGAAGGGGGCGCAGGATTTACTAGCATTATTTAAAAAAAAACAATGAAAAAATAGATATGAACAAGTTTTTTTCAGCTGGAAGTAAGGAGCAGCATTAAAACTTAAAACAAACATAAATTATTACCCATATGAGAGGCTCATCTCCTCCTAATACCTCTATCTTTACGCTAACGTATTTTTAGTAATTTCAACTATTTATTCTACGGCTTTTGTGATTCAGGGGTCATTCTTAATGAATTGGGACAAAATTTAAGCTTTAGTGTAAAGATCGAGGTATCGACGATGGGTGAACCCCCTCATATACGCAATAAAAACATACGAATATAGAAGATCGTTACGTAAGTTAATTTGTAAGGTACGTATATTTTTTATTAATGAAAACGTTTGTAAAAAATTAAAAGTTCTAGTTGCCTTTTTATGTAATCAAAAAATTGGAGGGCAACTAGGCCTCCTCCCTCCTCCTTTTTTCTCAAAATCTTCCGATTATAACTATAAGAAAGCCATTTAGCCGAAAAAAATTAATATCCAAATTTATGTGCGAAGAGCCAAGATCAGAAACGTCCACATTGAAACTTAAAACGAACAGAAAGTACTCCGTATATGAAAGGGGCTTTTCCTCCGCAACCTCTCGCTCTTTACACTAAAGTTTTTTTTATTGTTTTAAAAAGTAGAGTTGTGAGAAAGAGTCAAACTTTAGCGTAAAGAGCGAGGCGTCGCGGAGGAAAAGCCCCTTTCACGTACGGAGTAATTTCTGTTCGTTTTAAGTTTTAATGTTGCTCCTTACTTTCATTTTAAAAAAAAACTTGTTTTTTACTTAATTTTTAAAGAGTAAAAGTGAAAACACTTCATGTGTATTTCTTTTTCAGTAAAGTACAAATAATTTTCTGGACTTGAGATGGCGTGAGGGTTGTCAGTCCTACTAATGTTAATTTCTGCTTGTTCTGAGTTCGATTGGGTCATTTATTGTAATTTCTGTCCGTTTTGGGTACATTTTTTTAATGATGGAGATATGTGGTATTTAATTAAAATGCCCTTTTGAAAAATTTAAACAGAAAGGAGTTATACTTTTGGACTTTTCATAGGATGAAGAACTACCATATGAGTCCATAATGTAAAAGTTTTGAGGAAATTGTGAGCAGAATTAGCTCACAAGAAAAGAATTGTCCAGGAAAGTTCCGTTGCAAAATCCTCTTCCGTTACTACCCTGCACATTCTTTACACGTTAAAGAAGAAGGTTTGGGATAGTTCCGGTATGAATTGCTGCCACGTCCACCTTACAGCCTAGACCTAGTCCCATCTGACTTGCCTATGTCCCAGTCTTTCTACTTGACAAGTAGCACCAAAAGTACCATTTTTAGTGCCATGTGGTACTTGCAGATGGTGGGACTTATAGAAACCATGCAGATATAAGCAATAGTTTTTAAATAAGCCATTAAGCATTTTCTTTATGATATTCGTGTATTCCACTATCCCTGGTAGAAAAAAGAAAGAAAAGAAGACACATTAGTGCTACCCATGCAAAAAGTGAATTGGCTTTGGAAAGTTGGTATTCAGAGATCCCACCAAGAGATCCAGTTTTAGCATCTTAAATCTGGAAACATCATATTAATAAATAACTTGTTTTGTAGTTGATTCACTTAGATATTTCATATTTTATCTGAATCGGGATATACCTCTTAGCTCCTGTCTTTTTGGAAAAATATATTTTGAATAAACTGGTAATGTGTAGGCCAAAGATGAACAGTTACTGTCTCACCGCAAAAATATTTTGAGTGGCTAACAAGAATTACATTCATTTGCTTACATGCACAGAGATGAAGAGTATGGAAGGCATGTTATTTGATCAATATTTATTCCACGAAGCCTTTTTCTTGGCAAACATAGATATTATGACTTGGAAAACTATTGTTGGCTTTTTTAAGTACATAACAATATGCCGAGTATAATTTCAGAGGCACTTCATGTATCACATTTAACTTATAGGCACATATTATCTATTGGCTTTTACCAGATATCTCACCCCTGGCAAAATACGTGGGCCGACGTGTTCCTCAATTATATTGTCTGTCTAATAAAACTACCTTGACAGCGCAACGTCATTGGAATAGATAACGCTCTGCCCGCGCTTTGATTGAATTCGACAACCTCAACATTTCATGCCAATGACATATTCATGTCATTGGATATCATCAACATTTAGGACTAAAATTGAAAGTGACAAATTTATTTGTCAATGAAAGTGACAAATCTTTTTCAAACTACCATTCACCATCTAGATATATAATACCCCATAGTCAAGCCCTACCCCGAAAAAACCAGTTACTCCCATAATACCTTTGCATAAAAAGGAATATTCGAATGAGGTGTCACTAAATCTGTTTCTGAAAAATCCTCTGCCTTCTCTTTACCTACGCCCAATTGTAAAGATACGAACCATGCAGTGCCAACATGTCCCCTTGACAGCGGAGGAATTTATAGCCGATGGCAGGAGCGGCCATCGGCTGCTCCTGCCATCACCATGCCATCCTGCCATCGGCTGCCATCCTGCCGTCACCATTCACCATGAATGGTGAATGGTAGTTTGGTAAAATTGAAGTGACAAATCTATGTGAGCAGCAATAATCTGTGATGTAAGCATTGGATGTATTGTTGAAGAATTTGGTGCTTGTTGCTTAAATATCAGAAAATATTAATTTGATTTTGCTCTATTTATCTTTTCTGGTGCAAATTGTCCCTGTCTCTTAGTTTTCTTTGTTGATTGGTGTTTTAAGTTAATCATATCTTAAATAATATCTTTGTAGGAGCCTGAAACCTATTGATGGGGAAACTATAATCTGTAGAAGGTCAAGAGTTGAAGACTCCAAAGGAAATACAAGTATTAGTGGTGTTCTTATGGTGACAAATCTGAGGATTATATGGCATTCTGAAAAAAATACAAGGTCAAATATATGTAAGCAATAAGCTCTTATTAAATGGT
This sequence comes from Artemia franciscana, assembly GCF_032884065.1. Classification (NCBI taxonomy): domain Eukaryota; kingdom Metazoa; phylum Arthropoda; class Branchiopoda; order Anostraca; family Artemiidae; genus Artemia; species Artemia franciscana. Next base: position 44,738,642 of record NC_088871.1, on the reverse strand, counting down.
AAAAAGACTAAATTTTCTCATCCATAACAGTTAAAAATGACATCAAAGCAAAATATTAGAAGAAACTGTCCTTTATTTCAATAGGGCGATGGGGCTGCTCCCCATCTTAATCTTCGAGTCTTTACGATAAAGTTTAATTTGAAGTTCACTAGAATAAATTCAACTCTTCAAATTTGTATTTTTTTTTTTTTACTATTGACGAGAGAAGATGTCTTGAAAAGCACTGGATAAACAAACCCATTGTACTCAAAAGTTGATTATTTTCTTGAAATTTTTTATTTGTCATTTTAGTGAATAGAACATTAAACTTCATATATATATATATATATATATATATATATATATATATATATATATATATATATATATATGGTATCTGTTTATTTTAAGAAGTGAAATATATCAAAACGATCAATAATCATAGAAGTGACTATAAAACATAACATATTTGCGCTTTGTGACCCCCCTCCCTCTATGGTTACGTATCTGAGGTGAAAATGAATCCGAAGGAAAAATGTGTGACTTTTAGTTGTGAAAAAATTTTAGTTGTGAACTTTAACTTCGCTTGAAATTTCCCTTTCACGTGAAAAAATACATTTCATTAATTTCATCTTTGCCCCTTTTTAACTGCATATGCATTTTAGCGTGTTTATAATGATTAATTTGTAGGGAGTACAATGATATGCATATTTAAAAAAACCTTCTCCCAAGTATGGGCATTTTGTTTAAAAAATTGCAGCCATTTCGATACAATTAAAACAAATGACCGTCTTAAAAATATTTGCTATATGACAATTTTGACCCAACATTGTCAGTGTGGCAAATATGATATCATATTTAGGCTTTACTTGATTCTTGTAAATGTGACTTAAGTTCAAATAAATTTTCTGAATTAGTTTTGCGAGTATTTTTAGCGAACACTTGTTCAGTATGATAGTTCCGGAACAAGTATCTCCTGAAAGTAATTTATAGCATGGTGTTGGGAAGGTATACAAATACTAAACGGCTTAGGATCTAGATACCTCTATCTAGAGATTGCCGTCATCTAAACCCCTCACTCATCACGCTAAAGTTTTACTTTGTGTCCTAATTTTTTAAGAATAACTGCTGAAACACGAGAGCTGTTGAATTGCAAAAAAAAATCCTTTTTTAAGGTGCTAAAAACCCTAATGAGGATTTGAGAAGAGAACATCCTCCTTCATATACGGAATTGTTTCTATTCGTTTTAATTTTAATGTTGCTTCTTACTTTGAGTTAAAAAATTTATTTTGTATTCAATTGCCATAAAAAGATACTCAACTATTTATTTGCCTTCTAAATGAAAGACATTTTCAATTTGTACAAAATACTCCTTAAAATGTAGAGAAGTTAAAGCATGCTAATCATCAAAAAGGAAGGCTGGAGAGTGCCAAGGATTGTAATTTCAATATTTTATTTTTGGAAATACATGGTCAATCACACTCCTCCGTCAATTCCACTGAAGTAAGATTTCAAAAGCTCCCCATCCGTGTCATAGTTATTTGAATGATCTTTTACAAGATTCAAAAATGTAAGTTTCAAAATGCAAATTATGAGCTTGCAAGCTCCCGCTTCCCTCAATGTGCAAAAACACTTGTCTCCTACTTTAATATTGGTTTGCAACTATGCAATTGCATAAACAAATGGAATTATTTCCCTATGATAAACTATACATAATTTATTACAATTCGCACTCGTCGACTTGGAACAAAGCTTTCAAGGTATTAAATAAAATGTTAACACTAAATATTTGTTGACAACAAACTACAAGTAAAGAGCGATCAGTACAAATAGGTACAAAAGTCCATAGACTAAAGCCAAATAACTAAATATCTACATCACGGCAGCAGGTTTATACGAATTTCTTTTAAGCCATTTTTGTTTTATTCCAAACTCCTTGGAAGGCAACTAGAACATGATACGCTTGCGATAACCAGCTGACTATATTTGTTGTATCCTAAGATGTTTTCAGGAAAGAACAAATAGCCAAAGCTTCAAGTGTGGGGCTGAGAGGACTGGTAGCCAACCTTATACATTGCAAAGCTTCTAATCGTTTCAAGTTTTAAAGCAACTGCTTACTTCCACTCAAAAATTTTTTTTCTTTAGTCTTCTAAGTGCTAACTAATGCCCATTATAGTATATTGTATCAACCTTTGAGGTTCACCGGAAACTTTGTATTTATTAATTTCTACTACTTTATTACCATATAAATACAATATAGTTTTTTATTACTTTTAAATGCTTCTTTGTATTTTGAACGACACAGCTTTACTACGCATCAATGTGGTAGAGGCAAGACTGTGGAGTAGCAGTAGTAGTAGAGCTGTAAGAATAGTAGTAAAAGTCCAAGTAATAGTGGTAAGTAGCAGTAGTAGTTGTGATGAAAGTGTCACAGCAACTAGGAGTAGTCGTGTTAACAGAAGGTACTGTAAGAGGAGCAGAAATAGCAGCGGTTGTTGTGATGGGAGTAGTCTTTGCAAGAGTAGTAATAAATGTCTAAGTAAGAGTGGTGAGTAGCAGTAGTAGTCGTGATGAAAGTCTTACAATTACTACGAGTAGTCGAGTTAACAGCAGATATGGTAAGAGTAGCAGAAATAGCAGCGGTAGTTGTGATGGGAGTAGTCTTTGGAAGAGTAGCCGTAAAAGTCAAATTAGTGGTGGTGAGTAGCAGTAATAGTCGTGATGAAGGTGTTACAACTACTAGGAGTAGTTGTGTTAACGGCAGGTACGGTAAGAGCAATAGAAATAACAGTGGTAGTTGTGATGGGAGTAGTCTTTGAATGAATAGCTGTTAAAGTCTAATTAATAGTCATGAGTAGCAGTAGTAGTTATGATGAAAGTGTTATAACTACTAGGAGTAGTCGGGTTAACAGCAGGTATGGTAAGAGCAGCAGAAATAACAGCGGTAGTTACGATGGGAGTAGTCTTTGCAAGAGTAGTAGTGGTGGTAACGGTCGCAGCAGTAGGACTGGGTACTTTCTGCTAAAAGAATTGCTTATCTTGAAGATAGTTTGATGCTTCGTGCAAAGTCATATCTGTTTGAATTTCATGCTGTAGCGTAATTTAATAATAAAGGTAAGCAAACAATTGTTAATCAGTAAAACTTGCTGAATTTGAAAATTTTTCTGAATGAACCCTGAATGATGAGGTGTCGAAAAAATTGGGGCTTCGCTTGGTTTCTCAGAAACGAAGAATTCTAAGCAAATTTTTCCGCATAGGGGTTCTTGCCTTTTCGCATCAGGAGAGCCAAGGAAATCTTAAAATTGTAATTAGTGGCTTATGTAAAAGTTAAATATTTTAGTCTACAAATTTGGAATCGGCATGCTTTGACCCGGCTCAGAGTATTTGTTACGTACAAAATGTGCTCATAAAAAAAAAACACAGTCAAAATTGCAAGGATTTCATAAGGTATGAAGAGAAGTCTAGTCAACATAAGGTAATCCACTTATGTCTTTTAAGTGCTAAAAAATTTTCATTAAAACTAATAAAAACTTATTTATCAGTCAAAACTTCCATTTTCTTTTTAAGTTAGGCTGTGATTAAAATATTGAAATTACTTCTTATTGCCTTTTGGTTAGTCAAGACTTTCCATGAGGTTTCTAGCAGCTCCGCTGAAAATATGTAGATGTAATTTTATTTACAATCTTGGATTTTTTCAAAGACGAATATGGGATTCTGTTCAAGAACAGGACTGTTTAATCCACTAACTTTTACATATGGTAAAAACTAAAAAAACAAAAAACATGTTTTACGCTAAATACAGCAATATACATGTAGCCAGCAAAAAATATTAAAATTACTCAACGCGCCATCTTTGTGGTCCTTTGTATGCCTTATATAAAGGTTCCAAAAGACAAAAGGAGATGGGGAGACGGAAATTTAATTTTGTCAAAAAAGACGAATAATCATGAAATCAAACAGTTCGTGGTAAGGAACTGTAGTAAGGAAAAAAACTCTAAAAAATTACAACATCAAACATCAATCATCAATTGCTACATCAAAAGAATCGCATTTTAATGCTGATTTTAAATATATAAGTTTCATCAATTTTAGTCTTATCTATCAAAAGTTACGAGCCTGAGAAAATTTGCCTTATTTAGGAAACTAGGGCGAAATACCCCCTAAAAGTCGTAGGATCTTAACGAAAATGACATCATCACATTCAGCGTATCAGAGAACCCTACAGTAGAAGTTTCAAGCTCCTATCTACAAAAATGTGGAATTTTGTATTTTTTGCCAGAAGACAAATCACGGGTGCGTGTTTATTTGTTTTTTTTTTTGTTTTTTTTTTCCCCAGGGGTCATCGTATCGAACAAGTGGTCCTAGAATGTCGCTCATCCTAACGGAAATGAAAAGTTCTAGTGCCCTTTTTAAGTGACCAAAAAATTGGAGGGTATCTAGGCCCCCTCCCACGCTCATTTTTTCCCAAAATCACCGGATCAAAATTTTGAGATAGCCATTTTGTTCAGCATAGTCGATAACCATAATAAATATGTCTTTGGGGATGACTTACTCCCCCACAATCCCTGGGGGAGGGGCTGCAAGTTACAAACTTTGACCAGTGTTTACATATAGTAATGGTTATTGGGAAGTGTACAGACGTTTTCAGGGGGATTTTATTTTGTTTGGGGGTGAGGCTGAGGAGAGGGGGCTATGTTGGAGGATCTTTCCTTGGAGGAATCTGTCATGGGGGAAGAAAAATTCAATGAAAAGGGCGCAGGATTCTCTAGCATTACTATAAGAGAACAATGGAAAATAAACATGAAAACGTTTTTTCAAATGAAAGGAAGAAGTAGCATTGAAACTTAAAACGAACAGAGATTATTCCGCATATGAGGGGTTCTGAAAATACTTTAGCATAAAGAGCGAGGTATTTAGGAGGAGATAAATACCTTGCTCTTTATGCTAAAGTATTTTTAGTAATTTCAGCTATTTATTCTACGGCCTTTCTGATTCAGGGGTCATTCTTAAAGAATTGGGGTAAAACTTACGATTTAGTGTAAAAAAGTGAGGTATTAACGAGGGTACAAACCCCCTCGTATACAAAATAAAAATATAAGGTTATGAAAGTTTGTTACATAAGTTAATTCTTAAGTTACGTATATTTTTTACTAATAAAAAAGGTTCGTTAAAAATTAAAAGTTCTAGTTGCCTTTTTAAGTAACCAAAAAATTGGAGGGCAACTAGGCCTCCTTCTCCACCCCTTATTTCTCAAAATCGTCTGATCAAAACTAAGAGAAAGCCATTTAGCCAAAAAAAGAATTAATATACAAATTTCATTTTAATAATTTATGTGCGGAGAGCCAAAACTAAACATGCACTAATTCAAAAACGTTCAGAAATTAAATAAAAAAAACTAATTTTTTAGCTGAAAGTAAGGATCGACATTAAAACTTAAAACGAACAGAAATTACTTCGTATATGAAAGAGGCTGCTTCCTCATCAACGCCCCGCTCTTTACGCTAAAGTTTGACTCTTTCTCTCAATTCTTCTTTTTAAAACAGTAAAAAACTTTAGCGTAAAGAGCGGGGCGTTTATGAGGTAGCAGCCTCTTTCATATACGAAGTAATTTCTGTTCGTTTTAGGTTTTATTGTCGCTCCTTACTTTCAGCAAAAAAAAATTAGTTTTTTTTTTTTAATTTATAAAAAAACAATCTTCTTGTGCCTGTAGAACGAGATTGCAAAACACCCTTCATTAGGTACATGCCTGTGACCAAATATAAGAAAATATCTTGCTCTTCGGTTCCTCCGCTTTTAAAGACTCTTTTGTACAGGTTTTTTGTTGTGGGGGGCTGCCACCCCCCTAACCCCCCGCTCTTGGCTTCGGAAAGGCCCTCTTATAATTAACAAAAAATTGAAATGAATGAATAATGGAATAACTTCGAAAAATGTTAAACACAAGAGGACAGGAGAACCATTGCGCCGAAACTAGTAATTAGTAACAATGAAGTCCCCCCACAACAAAAAACCTGTACAAAAGAGTCTTTAAAAGCGGGGGGTTTGGGGGGTGGCAGCCCCCCTCCTGCCTCTCCTAATTCCTGTACGTTTTAAGGTTCGACTTTGGGACGCAGCCTCTTATATCTTTAAGAAAACGAAGTTTTTTTCATATTATTTTTAATATAAGCCGCACTTTTTTAGAGCCTTTTATCACCCCTTACGGTTTTAATGTCATCTTCAAGCAAAAATTCTTTTTTAGCCATTGGAAACGGCTGTGTGAAAGTAATTACTTCCAGCATGGCGGAAAGGGTAAGTGTTTTGCATCTGAAACTGTGTTATAAAGATTATGATCTTCTATCTTTTCCCTGTAGCTGACAATCTTCTTTTAATGAGGCTATTAGGGAAGTGCTTTGTTCTTTTTTTGGATAAATAGGTTGCAATGATGAAGGATTAGATTTGACGAAACTGAAGTCTAGAATCCCTGCTTATCATATATATATATATATATATATATATATATATATATATATATATATATATATATATATATATATATATATATATATATATATATATATATATATATGAGTTTTAGTATTTGAATGTGTATGAAATGCTTTAAATTGTAGGTTTTTGAATGAAGCCTTTAAGTTGCCTAAATAGATAGTGATCCGGTGCGCACTGAATTTTAAGGAAATTATCAGACCCGCGTCCAAAATATCTGTTCAAAAAGTGCATGATTAATCAGTTTCAAAGAGAATGCACCAGAAGAATTAGATTTTTATTCTGATTTTCAAATGTACTAGCGTCATCAAGTTAAATATTCGAAAAAAGGGGGACACGCTCCTTAAAAGTCATAGAATCTTCATGAAAATTATACCATCAGATTCAGTATTTCAATGTGCCGTACTGTAGAGGTTTCAAGCTCATATCGTTAAAAATGGGATTTTGTTTTGCCAGAGAAAAGATCACGGATGTGTTTTTATTGTTTTTTATTTTTCTTTTTTTTCAGGTGTGACTGTATCGGCTAAGTGGTCCTAGAATGTTGTGAGAAGGCTCACTCAAACGGAAATTAAAAGTTATAGTGCCCTTTTTAAGTGACTAAAAAATGAAGGGTAGCTAGGCCCCCTCCCACGCTCATTTTTTCCCAGTCATCCGATCAAAATGTTTAGATAATCATTTTGTTCAGCATAGTTCAAAAATCTAATAACTATGTCTTTGAGGATGACATTTGTACATACGTCTAGTGATTTTTATGTTGTCTAAAAATAAAAAAATCACTAAATAAGCACATAAATCACTAGATTATTGAAAAAAATCACTAAATTGACAAAAAAATCAGAAAAATCTAGCAATTTTTTTCAACGGGTAGCCTTGGTAATCCAGTGAAAAAAAAAATGTTCTTATATTAATTTCAGAATATATGAGTCAAACTGGCCAACTTGAAGTACCCTCTAAAACATTCTGACCCTTAAATATCTGCATATTCCCTGGATATTGCCACAGAGTCAGATTTATTTCAAGTTTCCCCCTCACATATCCAGAACAACTTCTGAAAATGTATTTGGATATCTCATTATCTATTGTAAGATATTGTTTTGCTCTTTAAAGTTTTGATCGCTCTTTATTTTTTGGTTTTCTCTGGTTTCTATAAGCAATTAAATAAAAAAAAGTAATAACAAGTTTTTCCAATTGAAAGCAAAGATCAAGATTAAAACTGAAAACACAACAAAACTCATTAGAAATTATTCTGTATGTGAGGAGGCCTGCCCCTTCTTCAACAATTCGCTTGCTATAATAAAGTTTTATAAGTGCTTTAAAAAAGCTCCTTATACCAATACAACGGTCTCTAGGAATCATTCTTAAATGATCGGGCCAAAAAGTCAAATTTTAGCCTTGAAAATAAGGATTTTAGATTTAATTTCTTAATTCAAGTCATACAGGGAAATCTGCCTCTCCTCTCCGTGAGACATTTTCCCAGGAAGATCTCTTCTACATGGAAATTTTCCCTGCTGAAAATTCACCCCTGTTATAATCCCCCCCCCCAATGTCCACTGACCATTCGCTTTTTGCTGAAAATTCCTCCCAGACAACTCCCTATCAAAAGTTCTCCCTAATATTATTTTATTTTTTTTTCATTTAATTTCTGATTGTTTTTCGAGTCATGCCATGAATTACCCCTACTCTTCGTATAAAATTTCTTGGATAATTCTTTTATCTCCTTGGAAAGTAATTCTTCTATCCCCTCAAAAATTCCCGTATATTTTTCAATAGCAAATACTATACGTAAACAGACAAATATCACAACTTACATGCCTATCCTCGGGAAATGGGAGGGGGGTCATGTAATACTCAGATGCATAGTTTTCGGACCTTTAAACTATATTGAATAAAATGTCAATTGTAAAATTTTGACCAGAAATCATCAGGGGAAAAGGGACGTGTAAGAGTAGCAAGTTTCCCTCTTATCTTTTTGGTAACTTATAAAGTTTCTAAAATTCTTAATTTCCTTTGAAACAAGCCCTTTCCCAATCTTCTAAGACCATTGGTTCGAAACAGTTTTTCTCAGGGTCATAGCTTTTGATGGATAGCACCAAACTTAAGAAGTTTTATATATTTCAAATCAGCATAGAAATCCAATCCTTTTGAAATATTGATTTTTATCAAAATAGATTTTTTAGAGTTTGGGTTACTATTGGGCCGAGTCACTCCTTCTCATACTTCGTTATCACGAACTGTTTGTTTTCCATTTTAATGAAATTTCAAAATTAAGTCATATGGCCTAGCCGAAGTCCAAACATTTTATTCTCTAGTCAATTCTTTTTCTGAGGCGGTAACTCGGTCAAAGACAAAGGTGTCAGTTTTCTTAGTCGCTTCAACTAAACAAACATGAGAAGGTTGAACTTAAGGGGTTTCTCACTCAAAATTACGATTAGGCGCAGGTTATCCATAGCAGTTCTTCTTATAATTACTCATACAATATAATTTTATATATACTTATTAACCGACAGTTTGGTGTCTGCATGCTACTTATCCTCCAGACTCTATTTAAACCGGTTACAACTAACTAATACTTTGCTGAGTCGCTCTTGAATAATCCGAGTGGTGAGTCTCTTGGTCTAATTTATGCATTCTCAGGCGCTCCGATTACAGCTGCATCTAGTCTTTTGAGGGAAATCTTTGACTCCGGAATACAAATATGTAAAGTATTTGAAGGGACTGCAGTCATCAAGCATATATTATAGAGATAAGTTCTGATTGTTGAATAGATTATTTTTTGCTCTATTTTTTGATACCCCACAACAACAGTGTCAAGTGTAAAAATCTAGACTGCAAACCCGAAAGAGGTTTTATAATTATTTTGGAATTATAAAAAAATTGCCTGCTTTAAGATTTGATTAGATCAAAATATTCACCATGCTTTTTCTATCTGTTAGAATAAAAACCGGTGAAATCACTAATCAAACAGTTCGTGTTAACGAACTGTAGTAAGGAACGACCCAGCTCAATAGTAACCGAAACTGTAAAAAATGAAATTTTGATACCAATAGTTACATCAAAAGAATCACATTTTAATGTTGATTTTAAATATATAAATTTCATCAAGTTTAATCTTACCCATGAAAAGTTACGAGCCTGAGAAAATTTGCCTCATTTTAGAAAATAGAGGGAAACACCCCCTAAAAAGTAATACAATCTTAACGAAAGTAATAAAATCAGATTTAGTGTATCAGAGAACCCCATCGTACAAGTTTCAAGCTCCTATCTACAAAAATGTGGAATTTCGTATTTTTTGCCTGAAGACAGATCACGGATGCGTGTTTATTTTATTTTTTTTTCTTCCCCAGGGTGATCGTATAAACTCAGTGGTCCTAGAATGTCACGAGAGGGCTCATTCTAACGGAAATTAAAAGTTCTAGTGCTCTTTTTAAGGGACCAAAAAATTAGGAGGGCACCTAGGCTCCCTCCCCAGGCTCATTTTCCCCAAAAGTCGCCGGAAAAAATTCTGAGATAGCCATTTTATTCATCATAGTCGAAAAACCTAACAACTATGTCTTTAGAGACGACTTATTCCCCCACAGTCCCCGTGGGAGGGGCTGCAAGTTACAAACTTTGACCGTTGTTTACATTTGCTAATGGCTATTGGGAAGTGCACATACGTTTTCAGGGGGATTTCTTTTGTCAGGGGGAGGGGGGAGAAGTTGAGGGGGGGTACGTGGGAGGATTTTTCCATGGAGGAATTTGTCATGAGGGAAGAGAACTTCAATAAAGGGGCGCAGGACTTTCTAACATTATCTAAAAAAAAAACAATGCAAAAATAAATATGGAAAGTTTCTTCAACTGAAAGTAAGGAGCAGCATTAAAACTAAAAACGAACAGAAAATATTACACATATGAGGGGTTTACCTCCTCGTAATACTTCTCTCTTTAAGCTAAAGTATTTTTAGTAATTTCAACTATTTATTCTACGGCCCTTGTGATTCAGGGGTCGTTCTTAAGGAATTGGGACAAAATTCAAGTCTTAGTGTAAAGAGCGAGGTATTGACGAGTAGGTGAACCCCCTCATATACGTAATAAAAGCATACGAATATAGAGGTTCGTTACGTAAGTTAATTTGTAAGTTACGTATATTTTTTACTAATGAAAAACGTTCGTAAGAAATAAAAAGTTCTAGTTGCCTTTTTAAGCAATCAAAGAATTGGAGGGCAATTAGGCCTCCTCCCCCGCTCTTTTTCTCAAAATCTTCCGATTAAAACTATGAGAAAGCCTTTTAACAAAAAAAATATTATGCAAATTTCGTTTTAATTATTTTTGTGCGATGAGCCAAAATCAAAACATGCATTAATTCCAAAACCTTGAGAAATTAAATATAAAAAACAAGCTTTTTTGAACTGAAAGTAAGGACTGACATTAATACTTAAAACGAACAGAAAATACTCCGTATATGAAAGGGGCTTTTCCCCCCGAACACCCCGCTCTTTACGCTAAAGTTTTTTACTGTTTTAAAAAGTAGAGTTAAGAGAAAGAGTCAAACTTTAGCGTTAAGAGTGGGGCGTTGAGGAGGAAAAGCCCCTTCATATACGGAGTAATTTCTGTTCGTTTTAAGTTTTAATGTCGCTCCTTACTTTCAGTTAAAAAAAAACTTGTTTTTGAATTTAATTTCAGGAACATAAGGCAAACTCCAAATGTTTAACATGGGAGGTATAGGAAGTTTCCTTGAGAGCCCGTCCTGTGTAAAATTTAGGAAAAGGAAAGAACTGTTTTACTTATGATTAAGATATTTTATAAATCTCTTTTCTAGAAAAACCGGGAGACAGCACTTGGAATGAATGAGGTCTTGTACATAGTGTGTAGATATGGAGAAGCAAAGTTTGAATTCATTTTTTCATCGCAATACCAAACAGCTATTGAGATATATCAAATTGCCCAGGAAACAATGAGGTATAAATTGCTAAGAATTACTACTTATCCTGGCAATCTTCTGACTCTTGTAATTCTAGCAATAATGCTTAGGACCTGTTGCAACAGATGGAACAATTAATTTAGAAAAAAGAAATGAGAGCTAATTGGGATAAACTATAAAGTATTGTACAAGGTAAAGTTGAATGGGCTAGGCTTTCTGGAAGCTACAACGACATTTTATTTCCATTTAGGGATATTCTAAGGGTAAATACCTCATTTAGAGGGAAGAAGAAATGAGTTATTTTTTTTTTGTAAAGAGCCATATTAAAAAACAAATACCAACAGAAATTAAGTCATATAACAATTCAAACTTAAAATTAACAGAAATTACAACCAATAAACAAATGAAACCAATAACAGAAATTGTAATAATTTCTATTAAATATCAATTAAATTAAGTTTCTATTAATATTTTATTATAATTTCTATTAATAATAATATCTATTCTATTAATAATGTTATAATATTAATTATAATAATTCTATTCTAGAAATATAATAATAATTCTATTCTAATAATTCTATTTTATTAATTATAATAATTTTATAATATAGTAATTCTATTCTATTAATAATAATATTAATAATTCTATTAATAATCCATTAAAATTTCTATTAATTAAATTGTAATAATTTCAATAAATAATACAAAAGAAAAAGGTGCAATCAGATACTCTAAAGTATTGGTTGAGTTATTTATTGGTTTATTTATTGGTTTTTATTGGTTGAGGTATTGGTTGAGTTATGTTCGGTTGATGAGGCTCGAAATCTTGGAACGTGTGATGTTAGTAAAGGGTTTGACTCGCTGTTGTATTCCTAAGTAATCAATGAGCTATTGAGTCATGGAGTAATTCCAGGTTTAGTTTCACATTTTCTTTATTTAACATTTTCTTGCACATTCTCTGAAGAAAACTGACCTGTTTCTCTGAATGCTTGAATTATATAGACTTATCTTAGTTTTGACAGGATTTTTTTTGCAACAACTAAATTTTTGCTGGAAGGGCAAACTGGGGTTTGGAGGGGGCAGTTGCCAATTATTTTGGGTTATATTTTAGAGGAGCTGATTTATCCATACTTTGTCATACAGATGATGTTCTTAACATCATTAGGACCACCGGTGGGTTGGAAAAATGTTTCTGAAAACTACTGTGAAATTGGGCTTTCCCTTAATGAAACAAAATGTGGAGGTTTGATTTCTAATGAGTTAGGAAAAACCAGAATTAGTTAAGTATTTATAGATTTGTATGGTAACCAGGTGAAGTCTCGTGATAAGTTGACATATATTAATCTCTCAACTGGTAATAACATTAAGAACATTAAGCTACTAATGTCGGAAAAGAAGGAGAGCAAATCTGTCAGTCATTTGGTATGATTATTAGTAATTTATCGTAATTATTAGTAATTATTAGTAATTAGCTCTATCTGGAATATTGCCCTTTTTGTAAGGATGTTGCCCAGCCACATATTCTTTATTTAGAGTAGTTTCACCACATTTTCAGTGAGTCCGATCGTCTTAGAATGAAGCGCAAGTTTTCTAGATATGCTCCGAGTCCCACGGTGGATCTGTAATCAAACAGTTCGCAGTAACGAACTGTAGTAAGGAGCGACCCGGCTCAATAGTAACCAAAACTCTAAAAAATGGAATTTTGATACCAATAGCTAAATCAAAAGAATTGCATTTTAATGTTGATTTTAAATTTATAAGTTTCGTCAAGTTTAATGTTACCCATCAAAAGTTACGAGTCTGAGAAAATTTGTCTTATTTTGGAAAATAGGAGGAAACAACCCTTAAAAGTCATAGAATCTTAACGAAAATCACATCATCAGATTCAGCGTATCAGAAAACCCTGTTGTAGAAGTTTCAAGCTCATATCTACAAAAATGTGGAATTTTGTATTTTTTGCCAGAAGGCAGATCAAGGATGCGTGTTTATTTGTTTGTTTGTTTTTTTTCCCAGGGGTGATCGTATTGACCCAGTCGTCCTAGAATCTTGCGAGAGGGCTCATCCTAACGGAAGTGAAAAGTTCTAGTGCCCCTTTTAAGTGACCAAAAAATTGGAGGGCACCTAGGCCCCCTCCCACGCTAATTATTTTCCCAAAGTCAACGGATCAAAATTCTGAGATAGCAACTTTAGTCAGCGTAGTCGAAAAACCTTAAAACTACGTCTTTGAGGACGAATTACTCCCCCACAGTCCCCGCGGGAGGGGCTACAAGTTACAAACTTTGACCGGTGCTTACATATAGTAATGCTTATTGGGAAGTGTAAAGACGTTTCCAGGGGGATTTTTTGGTTGGGGGATCGGTTGACAAGAGGGGGATATGTTGGGGGAACTTTCCATCGAGGAATCTTTCATGGGAGAAGAAAATTTCCATGAAGGGAACGCAGGATTTTCAAGCATTAATAAATAAAAAATGGAAAATAAACATGAAAAGTTTTTTCAACTGGAAGTAAGGAGCATCATTAAAACTTAAAACGAACAGAAATTAGTAAGCATATGAGGGGCTCACCTCCTCCTAATACCTCGCTCGATACGCTAAAGTAGTTTAGTGATTTCAAATATTTATTCTACGGCTTTTGTGATTCAGGGGTCATTCTTAATGAATTGGGACAAAATTTAATCTTTAGTGTAAAGAGCGAGGTACTGAACAGGGGGTGAACCCCTCATATATTTACTAATAAAAACATTCGTAAAAAATTAAAAGTTCTAGTTGCCTTTTTAGGTAACCAAAAATCGAAGGACCACTAGGCTTCCTCCACCGTTCCTTTTTTTCTCAAAATCATTCGATCAAAACTATGAGAAAGCCATTTAGCCAAAAAAAAAAACTTGCAAATGTCGTGTTAATTATTCCTCTGCGAAGAGCCAAATTCAAAACATGCATTGACTCAAAAACGTTCAGAAATTAAATAAAAAACAAGTTTTTTTAGCTGAAAGTAAGGAGCGACATTAAAACTTAAAACGAACAGAAATTACTTCGTACATGAAAGGGGCTGCTTCCTCATCAACGCCTCACTCTTTACGCTAAAGTTTTTTACTGTTTTAAATGGAAGAGTTGAGAAAAAGAGTCAAAAGCGGGGCGTTGATGAGGAAGCAGCCCCTGTCATATACGAAGTAATTTCTGTTCGTTTTAAGTTTTAATGTCGCTCCTTACTTTCAGCTAAAAAAAAACTGTTTTTTTTTATTTAATCCGTATCTAAGGAGAAAGTTTCTCCGGTCTATGTGCCTAGCTGTGGGACATGTGCGCTGTTAGTAAATCAGCTATGAATTGTAAAATGTCATTTTATGAGGTTTTTTTTTAGTTTTGTTTTTCTCACTTGTTTTTACATACTCCTTTTTTTCTCTGTTTTTGTGCGATGGGATATAAATAAAATACAATTATTCATTCACCATAAAAATAGCATACACTGCTGTATATGAATAAATACATCTTAGAAAAAACATAAACTAAAATTAATAATAAATCTGAATTCAAAGTGAATAAAAATTACCATAAATGAAATAGAGCTATCCCCGTCAACGTTTTAGCGGACAGAGTGTCATTTGCGCCCTTCTGAAAGCATGTTCTAAGCAATTTGTGTCTATTTTTCATAATATCAACAATAGCACACCCCCTTCTCTCAAAATAGAAAAAAATATCGCAAAACCAATAGGCCTATAAGTTTACGAATCAAACAGTTCGTGGTAACGAACTGTAGTAAGGAGCGACCCGGCTCAATAGTAACCAAAACTCTAAAAAATTGAATTTTGATATCAATAGCTACATCAAAAGAATCGCATTTTAATGCTGATTTTAAATATATAAGTTTCATCAAGTTTAGTCTTAGCCATCAAAAGTTACGAGCCTGAGAAAATTTGCCTTATTTAGGAAAATAGGGGGAAACACCCCCTAAAAGTCGTAGGATCTTAACGAAAATGACACCATCAGATTCAGCGTATCAGAGAACCCTACTCTAGAAGTTTCAAGCTCCTATCTACAAAAATGTGGAATTTTGCATTTTTTGCCCGAAGACAAATCACGGGTGCGTGTTTATTTGTTTGTTTTTTTTTTTTTTTTTTTTTTTTGTTTTTTTTTCCCAGGGGTCATCGTATCGACCAAGTGGTCCTAGAATGTCGCAAGAGGGCTCATTCTAACGGAAATGAAAAGTTCTAGTGCCCTTTTTAAGTGACCAAAAAAATTGGAGGGCATCTAGGCCCCCTCCCACGCTCATTTTTTTCCCAAAGTCAACGGATCAAAATTTTGAGATATCCATTTTGTTTAGCATAGTCGAAAATCATAATAACTATGTTTTTGGGGATGACTTGCTCCCCCACAGCCCCTGGGGGAGGGGTTGCAAGTTACAAACTTCAACCAGTGTTTACATATAATAATGGTTATTGGAAAGTGTACAGACGTTTTCAGGGGGATTTTTTTGGTTTTGGGGGTAGGGTTGAGGGAGGGGGCTATGTGGGAGGATCTTTCCTTGGAGAAATATGCCATGGGGGAAAAAAATTCAATGAAAAGGGCGCAGGACGAATCTGGTCACGTTAGAAAAAAATGTCAAATTAAGAGCTTAATATACAATGCTGGTGTTCGGAGCCTCTCTATTATGGAGTATAATTTGAAAATAACACAACTATACGAGCGATAAAACATATATACCACAACCATAACTCAACTAACGAAAGAACTGCTAAGAGATAACACAACTATAAAGCGAAAACAGGTGAAAACTAACGGGAAAATAAACGAACTAAGAGGTGGAAGGGGCCCAGAGAAAAAATATAATCCTTTTTCAATTTTGAGCCTAACTTCCGCAAAGGAGTAATAATGTCAGAAGCCCCGAAATACCGAATTATTTTCTTTTCAAACACTTCGTGGTAAGGAACTGTAGTAAGGGGCGACCCGGCTCAATAGTAAACGAAACTCTAAAAAACGGAATTTTGATGCTAAAAGATACATCAAAAGATTCGAATTTTTACGCTGATTCTAAATATTAAGTTTCAATTAATTTAGTCTTTGTCATCAAAAGTTACGAGCCTGAGAAAATTTGCCCTATTTTGGAAAAAAGGGGGAATTATCCATTAAAAGTCACAGAATCTTAACGAAAATCACACTATCGCATTCGGTATATCAGAGAACTCTATAGCAAAAATTTCAAGCTCCTATCTAAAAAATGTGGAATTTTGTATTTTTTGCCAGAAGACAAATCACGGGTGCGTGTTTATTTATTTGTTTTTTTTTTTCCCAGGGGTCATCTTATCGACCAAGTGGTCCTAGGATGTCGCGAGAGGGCTCATTCTAACGGAAATGAAAAGTTCTAGTGCCCTTTTTAAGTGACCAAAAAATTGGAGGGCAAATAGGCCCCCTCCCATGCTCATTTTTTTCCAAAAGTCAACAGATTAAAATTTTAAGATAGCCATTTAGTTCAACATAGTCGAAAACCATAATAACTATGTCTTTGGGAATGACTTACTCCCCCACAATCCCTGAGGGAGGGGCTGCAAGTTACAAACTTTGACCAGTGTTTACATATAGTAATGGTTATTGGGAAGTGTACAGACGTTTTCATGGGGATTTTTTGGTTTGGGGGGTGGGGTTGATGGGAGAGGGCTTTGTGGGAGGATCTTTCCTTTGAGGAATATGTCACGGGGGAAGAAAAATTCAATGAAAAGGGCGCAGGATTTTCTAGCATTACTATAAAAAAAACAATGAAAAAATAAACATGAAAACGTTTTTTCAAATGAAAGTAAGGAATAGCATTGAAATTTAAAACGAACAGAGATTATTACGCATATGAGGGGTTCTAAAAATACTTTAGCATAAAGAGCGAGGTATTTAGGAGGAGATAGATACCTCGCTCTTGATGCTAAAATATTTTTAGTGATTTCAACTATTTATTCTACGGCCTTTTTGATTCAGGGGTCATTCTTAAAGAATTGGGACAAAACTTACGATTTAGTGTAAAGAGCGAGGTATTAACGAGGGTACAAACCCCCTCGTACACATAATAAAAATATAAGAATATAAAAGTTTGTTACGTAATTTAATTCTTAAGTTACGTATATTTTTTACTAATAAAAACGTTCGTTGAATATTAAAAGTTCTAGTAGCCTTTTTAAGTAACCGAAAAATTGGAGGGCAGCTAGGCCTCCTTCCCCACCCCTTATTTCTCAAAATCGTCTGATCAAAACTAAGAGAAAGCCATTTAGCCAAAAAAAAAATTAATATACTAATTTCATTTCAATCATTTATGTGCGGAGAGCCAAAATCAAACATGCATTAATTCAAAAACGTTCAGAAATTAAATAAAAAAAACTAGTTTTTTTAACTGAAAGTAAGGAGCGACATTAAAACTTAAAACGAACAGAAATTACTCCGTATATGAAATGGGTTGTCCCCTCCGCAGTCCCACGCTCTTTACGCTAAAGTTTTTAATTGTTTTAAAAAGTAGAATTGTGGCAAAGAGTCAAACTTTAGCGTAAAGAGCGAGGGACTGCGGAGGGGACAACCCATTTCATATACGGAGTAATTTCTGTTCGTTTTAAGTTTTAATGTCGCTCCTTACTTTCAGTTAAAAAAACTTGTTTTTTTTTATTTAATCAAACAGTTCGTGGTAACGAACTGTAGTAAGGAGCGACCCGGCTCAATAGTAACCAAAACTCTAAAAAATTGAATTTTGATATCAATAGCTACATCAAAAGAATCGCATTTTGATGCTGATTTTCAATATATAAGTTTCATCAAGTTTAGTCTTACCCATCAAAAGTTACGAGCCTGAGAAGATTTGCCTTAATTAAGAAAATATGGGGAAACACCCCCCTAAAAGTCATAGAATCTTAACAAAAATGACACCATCAGATTCAGCGTATCAGAGAACCCTACTGTAGAAGTTTCAAGCTCCAATCTAAAAAAATGTGGAATTTTGTATTTTTTGCCAGAAGACAAATCACGAGTGCGTGTTTATTTATTTTTTTTTTCCCAGGGGTCATCGTATCGACCAAGTGGTCCTAGGATGTCGCAAGAGGGCTCATTCTAACGGAAATGAAAAGTTCTAGTGCCCTTTTTAAGTGACCAAAAAATTGGAGGGCATCTAGGCCCCCTCCCACGCTCATTTTTTTCCCCAAAGTCAACGGATCAAAATTTTGAGATAGCCATTATGTTCAGCATAGTCGAAAACTATAATAACTATGTCTTTGGGGATGACTTACTCCCCCACAATCCCTGGGGGAGGGGCTGCAAGTTACAAACTTTGACCAGTGTTTACATATAGTAATGGTTATTGGGAAGTGTACAGACGTTTTCAGGGGGATTTTATTTTGTTTGGGGGTGGGGCTGAGGGGAGGGGGCTATGTTGGAGGATCTTTCTTTGGAGGAATGTATCATGAGGGAAGAAAAATTCAATGAAAAGGGCTCAGGATTTTCTACATTACTATAAGAAAACAATGAGAAATAAACATGAAAACGTTTTTTCAAATGAAAGGAAGGAGTAGCATTGAAACTTAAAACGAACAGAGATTATTACGCATATGAGGGGTTCTAAAAATACTTTAGCATAAAGAGCGAGGTATTTAGGAGGAGATATATACCTCGCAGTTTATGCTAAAGTATTTTTAGTAATTTCAACTATTTGTTCTATGGCCTTTCTGATTCAGGGGTCATTCTTAAAGAATTGGGACAAAACTTACGATTTATTGTAAAGAGCGAGATATTAACGAGGGTACAAACCCCCTCGTATACATAATACAAATATAAGATTATGAAAGTTTGTTACGTAAGTTAATTCTTAAGTTACGTATATTTTTTACTAATAAAAACGTTCGTTAAAAATTAAATGTTCTAGTTGCCTTTTTAAGTAACCAAAATTGGAGGGCAACTAGGCCTCCTTCTCCACCCCTTATTTCTCAAAATCGTCTGATCAAAACTAAGAAAAAGCCATTTAGCCAAAAAAAGAATTAATATACAAATTTCATTTTAATAATTTATGTGCGAAGAGCCAAAACCAAACATGCATTAATTCATAAACGTTCAGAAATTAAATAAAAAAAACTAATTTTTTTAGCTGAAAGTAAGGAGCGACATTAAAACTTAAAACGAACAGAAATTACTCGGTATGGGTTGTCCCCTCCGCAATCCCTCGCTCTTTACGCTAAAGTTGGACTCTTTGCCACAATTATACTTTTTAAAACAACTAAAAGCTTTAGCGTAAAGAGTGAGGGATTGTGGAGGGGACAACCCATTTCATATACCGAGTAATTTCTGTTCGTTTTAAGTTTTAATGTCGCTCCTTACTTTCAGCTAAAAAAATTAGTTTTTTTTATTTAATAACAGCAAAGAAGCGCGATCTGTGGTGTCTTGAAATCAAAGCAGCGTTGAGCAGCGTTTTTTTATCCGCCAAAGAGTCGAAAAGCTAAATTATAAGCCAATCATAAGCAAAAATTATAAAAGAGAGAAACTATAAAAGATATTTCCTTTTAATAAAAACCATTAAATTATTTAGAAGTGGAGGGGGGTGTATTTAAAGAAATGCAAATAAATTAATTATACTAAAAACACAGGATAATCAGAAAAAGCATCAAGTCTTAGACTTCAAAGAGTAGGTCTGGTATAAATTCTCTTCTTATTTACTGAATATATGCCTAGCCCGTGGTTCCCAACCAATTTCGGGCCGTGCCCCACAAAGACATTTCTAAAAACCTTATCATTATCTGAACACAATGATTTTCATAGGTTCCACCGCAACAGAACAATCATATAGCTGAACCCCTTGCTTTTGAACCCTCGTGTATTGGATCCCAGGTCTAAATGAACCGTCTTGTTACTAAAACTCCATATACTGAACCTTGACGCAACTGAACCTCCTTGTAACTGACACTTGTGCAACTGACCCATATGCAACTGATCCCATTTGCAACTGAACCCTAAAGCAACTCAATCCCTGCGGAACTGAATCCCTGTTTATCTGAATCCTCATCAAGCTCAATCTCTGTTTAACGGAACCGTCGTGCAACTGAACCCTCATGCAACTTAAACCCCGTTTAATTGAACCCTTATGGAACTGAACCCCGTAAAGCTAACTCTAGTGCAAATCAACTCCACTTCAGCTGAACCCTCACTTAATTAAAAATACCTGAAATTAAACCATATTCAGCTCAACCTTTTTTCAACTCAACCTCCGTGAAATTCAATCCTTATGCAACTCAACCCCACTTGGTTTGAACCCCCCACTCTAGTCACCTTCTAGGTAATTTAAGCCTTATTTAACTCAATCCTTTCTATCCAACCTGTTTAACCCACACCTGTCTGACTCGACTCCTGTTTAAATTGACCACATTCAGCTGAACCCTTTTCAAATCAATAAGATAAACGCAAAATGTAATTCGGCCCGTTTCGTCAGAGATGACTAAAGCTGACTCAAATGAAATGGTCTTTATTTGTTGATTAATTCTTTTATACAACTTCTAGGTAAATTTAACCCTCCACCATTTAAAAAACAAGAATTTATTTTTCTGTTTTATATATTTCAAATTAGTAGTGCTTTGCATGTCCAGGGCCTGAACACACTTGAAGGTCATTGTTGTAGCAATAGCTCTACCCTAGCACAGAGAAAGCCCATAGTAGCCGAAACATTTAAAAATATTGAAAAACGCTTTCTCATAGGAAAAACACTGATAAAGCTGGTTCATGCATGATAGCTATTATTTAAATTAATAACAAAAGTTTATTTCGGAAAAAAATTCTTGGAACTTATAAAAAGAGCCGGAAACACTAACATGTCTTCCTTACTCTATTTTATTTTTTTAAGCACTGATAGGGCATCAGAATATAGTAGGGAGCTGTTTAATGTTACTTGAAATCTAATATTCACATCTACATGCTTTTTGCAATTTCTAAAAGACAACACCATCATAAAATGCCTGATGGCACCAAAGTCCTTTTTTAGGGTCAAATCTGGAGTATGAAGGCTTGAAACCATTAAAATTCTACCGCTGAAATCTTTATGATCCGAAACTCTCATACTGATGTTTAAAATCCCCTTTCTCTGTCCCATTCCTACTCTGTCACCTTTGCAAGTGGAAGCAAAAAAAAGAAAAAAAAAAACAAGTGAAAAAAATTAATCGGAACGGAAATCTGATTCGTTAATGATAGAAGCTATTTATTTTCATTTCAACGCTGAAGTTAATGACCAAAAAAATTCTTGGAAATTACGAAAAAGTGCTTATTGCCTGAATATGTCTTCTTTTTCTTTCGCTTTTTCCCCAGCGCTACCGGTCACTGGAACATCGTAGGGGCACTAAAATGGATAAAGTTCTGGAGTTCTTGGAATTAGTGTTTTATTTTCCCCGCCTTATAAGGGCGTGTAATAACCGGTAACTGGTTCGCTGTTAAATAGTATACTTCACCCAAAATTTCTAAATAAAAAGACGATTGGTTCACTGTTCAAACCTGCTTACAAGTATAATAATCGCTACACCGTCACAAGATTCCTTTATTTTTTTTTCTTCAGAAATCTTTGAGCGTGTAAGCCTTTGGTTTCTTCCTAATTTGGTTTTTTCTTCAAAGTTTTTCTGACGTTTGTGTATTCCTAGACTAGAGAACAAATCCTATTAAATTTAATTCCGAAAATTCGAAAAGATATTCTTAATTTTAGAGCTGTGGCCCAAATTCAACGATGTTACCTCCTCGCGCACACGCATTAAAAAACTAATAATTAAAATATTTGACCAAGAACGGAGAAAGAAATTAAAATCTGGCTATTTTATAGGAAACTGGCTAAAGTCCTACTTGAAGGGAGGAATTATAAACTTTGATCCACCTCACATGAAAGCTGATTTTTTTTTTCGAATAACATGATTAGAGTGGTTTAAAAACAATGCTGCGTAACCTGACTGTCCTTTACCATAGCAGGCATATTTTGCGCTTTTTTCGAGTATACATTATTATATCAAACAGTTCATTATTTTTCACATTATTAGAATTTTCAAAGTAACTATATTGAAGTAAGTAACAATTAATAGTAAAATTTTACTAAATTAATAATAAAAATTAATAAATTTTA
Source organism: Artemia franciscana (assembly GCF_032884065.1). NCBI lineage: Eukaryota > Metazoa > Arthropoda > Branchiopoda > Anostraca > Artemiidae > Artemia > Artemia franciscana. The sequence goes on along the minus strand of NC_088871.1, from coordinate 44,716,190 downwards.
ACTAAAAATCATAAATAAAAAATATAATATTAAAAAATATTTAAAATTATAAATAAAAAAAAATTATAAATAAAAATTTTACTAAAAATGAATAGTAATAGTAAAAATTAATAATTAAAATATTTGACCAAGAACGGAGAAAGAAATTAAAATTTGGCTATTTTAAAGGAAACTGGTTAAAGTCCTAATTGAAGGGAGGAATTATAAACTTTGATCCACCTCACATGAAAGCTGATTTTTTTTTCGAATAACACGATTAGAGTGGTTTAAAAACAATGCTGCGTAACCTGACTGTCCTTTACCATAGCAGGCACATTTTGCGCTTTTTTCGAGTATACATTATTATATCAAACAGTTTATTATTTTTCACATTATTAGAATTTTCAAAGTAACTATATTGAAGTAAGTAACAATTAATAGTAAAATTTTACTAAATTAATAATAAAAATTAATAAATTTTAACTAAAAATCATAAATAAAAAATATAATATTAAAAAATATTTAAAATTATAAATAAATAAAAATTATAAATAAAAATTTTACTAAAAATGAATAGTAATAGTAAAAATTAATAATTAAAATATTTGACCAAGAACGGAGAAAGAAATTAAAATCTGGCTATTTTAAAGGAAACTGGCTAAAGTCCTAATTGAAGGGAGGAATTATAAACTTTGATCCACCTCACATGAAAGCTGATTTTTTTTTCGAATAACACGATTAGAGTGGTTTAAAAACAATGCTGCGTAACCTGACTGTCCTTTACCATAGCAGGCATATTTTGCGCTTTTTTCGAGTATACATTATTATATCAAACAGTTCATTATTTTTCACATTATTAGAATTTTCAAAGTAACTATATTGAAGTAAGCAACAATTAATAGTAAAATTTTACTAAATTAATAATAAAAATTAATAAATTTTAACTAAAAATCATAAATAAAAAATATAATATTAAAAAATATTTAAAATTATAAATAAATAAAAATTATAAATAAAAATTTTACTAAAAATGAATAGTAATAGTAAAAATTAATAATTAAAATATTTGACCAAGAACGGAGAAAGAAATTAAAATCTGGCTATTTTAAAGGAAACTGGCTAAAGTCCTAATTGAAGGGAGGAATTATAAACTTTGATCCAACTCACATGAAAGCTGATTAATTTTTTTTCGAATAACACGATTAGAGTGGTTTAAAACAATGCTGCGTAGCTTGACTGTCCTTTACCATAGCAGGCATATTTTGCGCTTTTTTACATTATTATATCAAACAGTTTATTATTTTTCACATTATTAGAATTTTCAAAGTAACTATATTGAAGTAAGTAACAATTAATAGTAAAATTTTACTAAATTAATAATAAACATTAATAAATTTTGACTAAAAATTATAAATAAAAAAATATAATGTTTAAAATATTTAAAAATATCAATAAATAAAAATCATAAATAAAAAATTTACCTAAAAAATAATAGTAAAAATTAATAATTATAATATTTAACCAAGAACGGAGAAGAAAAACCTAAATCTGGCTATTTAAAAGGAAACTGGCTAAAGTCCTACTTTAAGGGAGGAATTACTAACTTTGATCCAACTCACATGAAAGCTGATTATTTTTTTTTTGGAATAACACGATTAGAGTGGTTTAAAAAAAATGCTGCATAGCTTGACTGTCGTTTACAATAGCAGGCATATTTTGCGTTTTTTTCGAGCATTCATTATAATTCAAACAGTTTATTATTCTTCACATTATTAGAATTTTCAAAGTAACTGAATTGAAGTAAGTATGTTACTTAAAAATTTAAACTGTTTTAGAAGAAATTTAATTATTTATGTTACTAAAGCAACTAATTTACTGTTGAAAGTGATTTTAATATCCTAATATATTTTAGTTGTTTTTTTTTATCAGTTATATTACCTGATATTTTAACTATTTATGTTATTTTTATCAGTTCAGCTCTGAAATTGTTTTAAGATATTCGGCGTCTTCTTGAAGGTTACCGTCAATTTCAACTATGAATCAGAATCCATGGAAACATATATAGTAAAAAGAGTCTTTGCTCCAATCCAAGTTTGGTCTGAATTCGTAGCTTGTAGGTCATAAGGAAATTATTTCCAGAACTCTGTATTGACACACCTCTTTTGTGGGTAGAAGTAAAGAAGAAAAGAAGTTGCAATGGATCTCACATAGAGATTTTTACTAAAGATTTTTAATATAGAATTACTTGTACAAAAATTTTACACTTCGTGATTCAAGTGTTTTCCAAAACTTAAAACAGCAAAAAAGGTGGCTCAGAAAATTTGAATACTTGAAAACCAATGATATCAAAATTTGCATTTTTAGTATTTCGATTCGACCATCCTTCCAGGATTTTTTGGACGGTTATATTTTGCTTTCATGTGTAGGTCAAAGTATTAATCGTGAACAAAGGGTCATAGCAACCTTTTCAACACTAAGAAGATTGTCCCTCCCCTTTTTACTCTTTCCAAAGAATATTCAGTTATCCCTCCCTTCTGATTTCTAAAAATGTTTATTTTTAATTTCCATTAATGCATCTATGGATATTTTCTATTTAATTCCTTCTCTATTTAAACACGAAACTTGGTGTGCTTTTTAGGCTTTACTATGCTGTCCGTATGATCTTAATCTGTGCGTTGTAAATTTAATTCGATATCCTACGGTAGAAACGCAGCTCCAAGTATAATGAGCAATTTATATTCGTTTTATGTTTAACTTCATAGTCATTGTAATGTCTTTCTGTTTTAAGTTGACTTTCATCGTTTGTGGTGATATATGCTCGTTTATGTTTGACGTCTTATACAAGCTAATTCTAGCTCACTTAAGTTTTAAATTAGCTATTTGCTTTTGTTGGAAAAACTTGTAATATATAACAACTGAATAAAAAAAGAAATGTATCAAAAGAAATTAAAGACTGACATTAAATTTAAGATGAACAGAAATCGTTCTGTCTGTGAAGGGAACCGCTCTTTGCCCTCAAGTTTTGTAACAAGTTTAAAATAATTGTTGTTCCGATCAAACAGCCTTTGTGTTTGAGCAATGATTATCAAAGAGTTAATTCAAAATATCAAACTTGAGCGTATAAAGCAAGGAGTTGAGGACGGGGCACTCCCCTAGTTTTGAATTAATTTCTGTTCATCTTGTTTGAATGTTGCTCTTTACTTTCTGTTGTTTTTTACTTCTGACTTTGTTGCTCTTGAATTTCTGTTTGTTTTTAAAAGCATATCCAGGATTACCCTAAATAATATAATAATATTTATTTTGACCCTTTTTTGTTTCTTCATCAAAATACATTTCAGGATCATAAATAGAGAGAAAAATAAAAAAGAGATAACAAAAAAAGACACCCCCCCCCTCATGTTCGCAATAATTTCTGTTCGAGTTTTAATGTTGCTCCTTAGTTTCAGTTGATTTTTTTTAATTACAATCAGACTGGATACTCGTAAGGCGATGCATCGACAATGATCATCACCTATGAGACAAAATTACCCCTCCAAATAGTTATTAATAAGGACGGGAGTTCGAAACATCAAAATTTGATTATGGTTTCCTCATAATCTTGGTTTTGAAGGTGAATTTCATTGAACCTTTATTTTTTGTACGAATGCTCCCATGGACACAAGTAGAGGAACCATGCCTCTTAGAAACAAAGAGCCATTAAGCATTGTATAAAAACAGGGAAATGAAATATATTAACATCTAAATATTGACGAATCGCTCCTGGTATCACTTTCCCATCCCCTATCATCCACCTCAAGAGATTTCCCAACAGGACTCATGACTTCCCAACCTGTACTGGTAGGTATTGTAATTGTAATCGTAATTTGTCCATCTTTGGGGTGAAAATGAATTTGATTTTTAACCAAACCATCCACAGAAAGGCAGAAAGCACCTCTTTGCTGTGACACAATCTTTTTTGACTTGTTACCACGAGTTATCTAATAAAACTAGCTAAAGAGCTGGATTACAGGTAAAAAAAAAAAAAGCTAAGGGTACTCCGTTATTAGGACAGGAGAAAAAATATTTGCCCTTCTCCGAAAAACGAATGAGTAACCTTACCCCTCGTCTGTTTCATGTTTCATGTTGCTCCCTCAGCTATGACATAAAGCTGGGTATACTCACCAAAATAAATATACAATTTACTCCTTTTAATAAAACCTATTGATTTTGTACAATGCTTAAAGTATGAGATACAAAAAAAAATACCCTTCGGGCTTCTGATATAAAAAGAAAATAACGTATACTCACTTTTGAGGATCAGAAACATGGCGGCTCTGCATGTTCTAAACTTAAAAAGTTTAGAACCATACCATACTACCATACTATATCTGGTACCCCTTTAAGACTTGTAAATAGTTCTATAAGTAGTGTTTCCATTTGTGATAGTACTAGTGAAGTTGGCTCTCCAAAATATACAGAAGCTGAATCGTATGTTAGTGCTAGATCGGATACCAGAAACTATGAACTCATATCGGATACCATTTCTTTTAAATCATGTGATTCTGGATCAAGCAAAGCTAATGACGACAATACTTTTATTGAAGGACTAATGGTACTATATAGCAATTTAGACTGTATTACCACAAAGATGAATGAAATTAAGTCGGTGATGTCAACGAGGCATGAAGTAAGTGTTTTTGCCTTCACTGAGGTGAAACCTAAACGTACTGCATTTGCTCTTACTGATACACAAATTCAAGTGCCTGGATTTGAGCTACTCACCAATCTGTCAAAGCCAAATGGTAGAGGGATAGCAGTGTACGTCAGATCTCCGCTCCAGGTAAGAGCTCTTACAGTAAATTCAGATTACGAGCCTTGGATTGAACAAATATAGATAACGATTCTGCAGCGAAGTCTCCCTGTAGTCATAGGCTGTTTTTATAGAAGTCCCAGCTCCCCTTGTCAGACAAGTTCCCTTCTAGCAATTGCATATTCTATTAATAATGTTATGAAGCATTGTTATAAGAATGTTCTTATTGTGGGAGATTTTAATTTACCGGAATTACACTGGATTGAGGGGTTTGCTGTTGCAGAAGGGGTTGAACACTCAAATTGCCCACTTTTGGACTGCCTTCATGAACATTCGCTATACCAAGCAATTGATTTTCCGACCAGGTATAGAAGTGGGCAGAACCCAACCCTAATAGACCTTTTGCTTATTAATGACCATGAGACGCTCATTAGTGTCGACTCGGAACCACCATTTGGAGCGAGTGACCATGTTGCAATTACTTTTAGGCTTAGGTTGTACCCACAGAAGGATAATTGGATTAAGCATGTGTACACAAATTACAACCAGGTCAGACATGAGTTAGCAAACCAGGATTGGTCATTCATTGATGATAAGAATATGGAGGAGGCTTGGCTTGAAATGAAAAGGGTTTTAATTAAAGCAACAGAAAAACATACAGTAATTTCCTGGAAAAGAAGACCCAAAACCCTACCATTTATCACTCGTGATGTCAAGCAAGCTGTACGGAAAAAGAAAAAGTATTGGAGCAAATATAAAAGTAGCCCCTCCCATGAAAACTATGAGAAATTTAAACTACTTGTGAATGGCAATATAGTTCGGCTCCCAAATAATATAGCAGCTGAAACGAGTAGACAATTTAAGTCAGTGTTCACGCCTCCAGACGATGCCCCCTTACCAGAAGAACCAGAATATTCTATTGGGGAACCTACGCAAAAGATAACTGTGGTTGCCTCTGATGTGGAGAGGCGGCAGAAGCTGCTTAATCCTAACAAATCAATTGGCCCTGATGAAGTTCACCCACGTGTATTGAAAGAAGCTCATGCAGAAATAGCCCTTCCCCTTACGAACATGCTTCAGAAGTCTTTTGATACTAAGCAGATTCCTCAAGACTGGCGGGATGCAAACATTACACCTGTACACAAAGGAGGTAGCCTCAACAACGTTTCCAATTATCGACCCATTAGTCTTACATCTGTAGCTGGTAAAGTCTTAGAAGGAATCGTGAATACTCACATTGTCGAACACCTGACCACCAATGAGCTGCTCAATGATAGTCAGCATGGCTTTAGACATGGACGCTTGGTTGAAACTAATTTGATTGATGCGTATGATTATGTTACTGAGCATCTAGATCAAGCAATCCCTGTCGACTTAGTTCTATTGGATTTTGCGAAAGCCTTTGATAAAGTATGTCACCGTCGAGTAGGGACCAAGTTATTTGCAATTGGAATACATAATGAAATCGTAGAGTGGGTGTTTCAATTTCTTTCCGGGAGAAAGCAAAGGGTGAAAATATTTGCAAAAAATGGACAAGTATTCTTTTCAGAAGAGGTGGAAGTATTAAGTGGAGTGCCCCAGGGAACCATCTTGGAACCAACTTTATTCAACATTTGTATTAATGATGCACCAACCACAGTCAAAAGAAAAATAAGTCTTTATGCTGATGACTCCAAACTCACTGGAACTGTCGATACACCCGATAAGAGAGCCTCTATGCAGAATGACCTGTGGGTACTTTCCCATTGGGCAACTTTGTGGAGGCTTGAATTCAATATAAATAAATGTCGAACACTCCTCTTTGGAAAGAAAATGAGAATCGCCCTTATCATATGTTAGGGATGGATGGATCAAGACAGACTATTATTTCGTCTGAAGTGGAGAGAGACTTGGGGGTCATAGTCGATAAAGAATTAAAATTTACTATACACACACAGACAGCTGTAGCCAAAGCACTCCAAACCCTGGGCATTATAAAAAGAACAATCACTAGCAGGTCACCTATGGTGATGACTAAATTATATAAGACCTTGGTCAGGCCTAATTTGGAGTTTGGCATGTGTGTTGCTAGCCCCCTCAACAAAGGTGACCAGCAGAAGTTAGAAATAGTTAAGAGACGGGTTACGAAAGCAATTGAGGGATGCAAATATTTAAACTACTCATCCCGTCCGAAGAGGCTGAAACTCCCCACTCTTGTCTACAGACGTAAAAGGGGTGATATTATCATGACGCATAAGCTCCTGAATTACAACTTTCCATTAAATAAGCCATTTCAACTGGACCAGTCTGCCAGAACTAGGGGGCATAGTCGGAAACTGTATGAGAAGAGAGCTGCCACTAGACTACGCAATAACTTCTTCCCTTACAGAGTAGTGAGTTTGTGGAATTCTCTCACCGAAAAAGCGGTCACTACCCCCAGCACTGCTGCCTTTAAAAGAGCCGTTGATGGAGAATGGTCATCAAAGCCGTGGCGAACTGAGTGGGTTGCCATTGAGACGTCCAACCATCGTCATCACTATCCAGCGATTCTACAGGATTTAATCCTTATTTCGCTGGACAATGCGATTTAAGGTAATTTAAGGTAAAGATCGTCCAACGTAAACCCCTCCCCCGACTCCATACCACCAGAAAAAATCCCCCTGAAAATGTCCATATACTTCCCAATAACCAATGCTATATGCAAATAATGGGCATAGTTCATAACTTGCAGCCCTTCCTCCGGGGACTATGGGGTGTTAAGTCAGCCTCACAGACATAGGTATTAGATTTTTCGACTGTGCTGAACAATATGGCTATCTAATAATTTTGATACGGTGACTTTGGGAAAACAATAAGCTTGGGAGGGGGACTAGTTTCTTTCCAATTTTTTGGTAACCTAAAAAAGCATTAGAACTTTTAATTTCCGTTTGGAATGAGCCTCTTGCAATATTCTAGGACCACTTGGTCGATACGATCTCCCCTGGGAAAAACAACAACACAAAAAAAAAAAAAAAAAAAACAAAAGAAAAAACAAAAAAGCAAATAAACAACCATCAGTGATCTTTCTTCTAAAAAAAAACAATACAAAGTTTCACATTTTTACAGATAGGAGCTGGAAATCTCTAAAGTAGGGTTCTATACCCTGAATCTGATGGTGTAATTTTAGTTAACATTATATGCCTTTTAGGGGGTGTTTCCCCTTTTTTCGAAAATAAGGCAAATTTTTTCACGCTCTTAACATTTGATGCGCATTACTAAACTTGATGAAATTTATATATTTGAAATCAGCATAAAAATAACATTCTTTTGATCGATCAATTGGCGTCAAAACTCCGTTTTCTAGAGTTTTGATCACTATTGAGCCGGGTCGCTCCTTACTCACAGTTCGTTATCACGAACTGTTTGATAAGTGAGAAAAAATTGAGAAAGTAACTCAATGCAGGTGATCTTTTTGTGAAATAACGTACTTGTTGTCAGGTTAGGGATTGGCTAGGGAATTTGGACAATTGCCAATAGATAAAATACAGGATTTGGCATTCAAACCGCAATTTTATAGTCTAGAAGTAGTTTCTGCTTTCTTTTGTTTATATTTTCATATTTGATAGAATTCTAAGAACAGAGATAATTGATTCAAATTGTCCGAACGAAGTACAAATCCAAAGATAAGAAAAATGATAGCATAGAAAGAAAAGAAAAACCATCTTGGTCAATATGTAAATCTTTATGATTGGAGATTTTATAATCTATCAAACTTTTCAAAGCCGGTGTAATCAATTCAGAATCCTTTTTGTCCTTATGACCTACCCCTTTCCTGATAAATTAAACGTGCAAGGCCAAATTGTGTCGTCGTAGCAGGAATGAAGCGGGAGGGCAACTTTTGCTTGCACTGGGTCTTTGCGGAATATGTATGGTATTTTTTCCCTTTGTTTATTCCTTATTTTTATTTTGTTTATTATGATCGATCATCTGGAATCATTCTGTTGAACTGAAAAAAGTGTTATTATTATAGCATGTATTCAAGGACCAGCATACTCCGTCAAGTAAGACTTCGTTCAAGCTCAATTTTCACGGACTCGCTTGTGCTCGCACCAAATGAAGAAATCATCTGTTTCGTAGAAGGAACTTGGAATGTAACTGCCGAACAGGTTTTAACATTTCTGTCATCAAGCAAGTGAGGAATTCTGGGATGTAAAGCCGTCCTCTTTTAAAAAAAACATAACTTACATATAAATATTACATTTTGATCACGGAGAAAGTATATATAAGAACCTCCTTTACCAAACTGAGTTCTCTTCTAGAAATGAGTCTGTAATCTCCTTCAAAGTAAACATCCTTGCTAAAGCTTCTCCTTTCCACAATAAAAGGTCTTTTGTTCAACGTTCCGTATTTGGAGCAGTAGGATCTTCTAGTCTTAGCTGAGTTACCAAACTGATACCAAACTTATTGAGTTACCAAACTGAGTTCTCTTCTAGAAATGAGTCTGTAATCTCCTTCAAAGTAAACATCCTTGCTAAAGCTTCTCCTTTCCACAATAAAAGATCCTCTGTTCAAAGTTTCATATTTGGAGCAGTAAGATCTTCTAATCTTAGCTTGTTGGAAGTGGGTCTTCGGTAACTCAAACTAGGTGAAAGTGCAATTTTATCGTCGAGGAAACTAGAAGAGGTTTGACCCCCAAGAAGAGTAATAATTGATCATCGTACAAAGTTGTGTAAAATTAAGAAAGTGATATGTTTCTTTTATGAAAAAATAACCTTGTTTTAGTAATAGCATTCCTACTCCTTGGAATATCCTTCCAAACCCTTAATCCTTTGGAATAATATCCTCAGGTGACTAAGGCAGCATGAGTAGAGAAAGAAAAAAGATTGTAATGACAACCAGTGATGATCAGACGCCATGCTCTCTGATAGGCCTAATAAAGCCATTCCAAAGCCATAGGCCTAATAAAGATTCAGAAGAACTAATAGTAGTTTTCCAGTTTATCTTTGTGCTTAGGTAAGAAAGCCCAAATTAGATAATATTGTCAGTTAATTTTTACTACAGTCGTTTACCCTTACTTAGTAATTTCTGTTCATTTTTAGTTTCGTTTGTTCATTTGTAGTATTTTCGGTATATTTTACGTTTGACTTATAATATGGCTTTATTTCTGCTTGTTTTTGGTATTGCTCTTTTCTTTTACATTTGAAAAAGTTGTTAAACACAAGTACCATGCCATGCTTTGGTAGTTTTGAAGACAATCTATGATTTGTTGCTGATTGGATGCTGACTGAATTGCAGCTCGCTTCTAAGTCTAAATATTTAGATTCCTCCCCTACCCCTCCCCAAAACACTAAGTTTTTACTTCCCAACTGTCAATTAAGCGCCTCAGTCGATCGATTTTGAGGTTATTCTTTCTTATGGTAAAACGAAAAAATAAATGTTTTTGAAATATAAATAAACTTCTATAACTCCTACTAACAGCACACTGCAGCACCAAACCACCTGAGACCAAGAAAGATAAGCACGCTCCTACCCGTCTCAGCCTATTGAAAGCATCCCTCTTTACACCAAGCTTACCTCTTTACACTCTTCCAAGAAGTTCACTTTCCCCTAAATATTTCCTTACAACATCCTCCCATCCCCTTTGGGGACGACACGCTTTTCGTTTGCCCCTAGACGGTTACCCAACAAGGACAATCTATTCAATCTATCACCCTTCATTCGCAGGACCTGTCCTAGCAATCTCAGTCTTTCTCTTATTATAGCCCTTGAAAGCGGGATTAACCCATACTTTTAGTACAGATTATTGTTTGAGATACGATCGGGCACCCAAAACAATCCGTGGCCAATTTCTCTGGAAAATATGTGGAAAATCCTCCTCTGTTCTTAAGCTTCAGAACCATACTTAACAACTGTAGTCACTGCAGCTTCCAATATTCTAATCTTAGTGCGTAGGCTTATCTTTCCATTTCTCCAAACGTTTTTTAACTGTGGAAAAACACCCTGGGCATTGGCTATTCTGCTTTTAACGTCTTTTCTGTCCCTACAGTCCTTACTAATAATATTAACTAATTAAGTGAAGCTGTCCACTTTCTTCTGAATGGCTTTAAGCTGAAAACCATAATTGAAATAAATATAGACCTAGTCTATTTGTCTGGGATGGCAAGGGGATTATGCCTAATTACCTTGTTGAAAACATTTCTTTGATTCTTTTAAAAGTAGGGCTAAGTTCAAGATGAGAGGCTTTTTGCTAGCTTGAAAATCTGTTTGTGGTCAACCAATGTAATTTTCTAAGCCTTAGAAATAGGTAAGGAGTAAAGATAGCAGCTTAAAACATTCTGCTAGGGATGAACTGAAGCTTCAAATTCATTCCTGAATGTTGCTTTCATTATCCTAGCAGAGCTGCTTTCCTTGATAACAAAAAGACTATAGGCTAGATCTATATAAGCTACTCATTAGTTGATCAGCTAATAACCATTTTAACAGTTATACCAGCATATACTATTTAGTGTGCTAGGCCTTGCTGGAAATTCGGCGCTAAATATGTGATTTGCTTGAACATTTGACTCTTAAACAATGCTGAATATTTTTCAAATACTGATAGCCTAGGCGATAATTGACCCTAATCATTGATACATATTTTAAGCTTGAGCCAGATTTAATTTCTATTAGTTTTATTTGGCTAATTCAACTAATTTCTCCGATAGTCAAAATTTCTTCATCTAGAATATTGCACAGGTTTAATATAAGACAAATGTTTAGAAGCAGAATCATTGTTAAATAGACTAGGCTAACCTTAAGAGCTAAAAAAGGCTTTCCAGGAAACAGTTATGAAACAGGACAGAAAATGTTTTTTTTTGGGTCTGAACTGTGTTTGTGAAAATCAATCTTAGATTAAGTAGACCCTAATTTACAAGAAGACTGGAAAATAAGTAGTTTGTCTGAAAATTGGGCTTGTAAACAAGACCAATAGCTTATTTTGTATGGTAAGTAAATTGACTGTGGGATATCAATATTATGACAATTTATCCTTGCTAGAAAAATTTATCCGATGCTGTTTATTTATACTTCTGACTTATAAATCGAAGTTTTCCTTTGAGTAACACACTAGATGTTGGCGAGGTTCCTGCATATTCCCTCCCTTATATTGAGGTATTTGCAACTCGGTACTGTTATTGCTACTAAATTACTGCTCCAAAATATGTAATCACAACAAACATTGTTTAGGACAACTATTCCTAGTGTAGTTACTTGCAGAGGCGCCATTTGGGCCAAATCTTGGGGTGGGCATGAACTCCATCTGCCCCCCCCCCCCGATTCACTTTGTGTCGTGTAAGAAAAACCCGGCTTTTGGCAGCACATTGATCGAATATTCTAAGTAAAAATGCATTTTCAGCACCCGTGTTTTGCTTGGAAATGTACTGTAACCAAATGTGGAACTCAGCCACACTGACCTCTAAGATTAATTATAACAACGAAGAATACAATCAAAGAGGTTAAGTGATTAAACTGAAAGTGGAAAATTCAACCAGACTACAGGCTGGAATTCCTCAGCGAGAAACTTTCTTATTTAAGTAAACAATACGTCGGTGAAAGTAACCTTCATTGTTATGCTGAGGGTTGTAACCAAAATCTCAGTTTCCCTTCAGCAGAAATCTTCCAGATAAATATATTTACAAAAAGGAAAAATATAACAATATTCAAGGTAACAAGGGGAACCGCCGAGCTTTCATCTTTGCAAAATCGTCAACAAGCTGGTTGTAGTCCAAATTTTTAACTAAATCCTTCTCTGCAAATATCAAAAGGAGGTGACTGAGACGATCATCTCCTGTTGTAGACCGCAGGTAGTTTTCACTATTTCTAGGCTAGAAAACAAACGCTCATTGCTCGCTGTTGTCTCAGGAAGTGTGGCAGCAATACCAAGTACTTTAATTCCTTCTGAGTAAGCCACTGGTAATCCCTGAAAATGGTCGACAATGTCTAGAAAGTTTTCCGGCTTATTTTCCTCATTTAGCAAGAAACGCTTGGCAATACCAGCTTGAGATTCGAGAAGAATGCTGTCGATATCCAGCTCGCCGTAAAGAGAAGAGAAACGCTAGAGCAGCTCTGTGTCCATAAACTTGGTTAAGCTTGGATCCAAGGCTTCGAGCGTACTCAGTACTGGCAACTTATCTGTGAACCTTCTGTCAAATTCGGCTAGTAGATGGTCAAAAGTTTTGAAGTATTCTTGCTTCATTTCATCCGCCAAAGTAGTAGTACAATTTCCAGATTCGATGAAATTCTCTCCTAGCGTCAAAGTTGTCACAAATTGTTTCCGATGCTTTGTGATCTTTTGAATTCTTCAAGGTCGTCCTTTCTGACCAACAGAGGAAGGTCTAGTCGCGAGTCCATTCACAGCAGGTACTTCAATTTCGAGTTCTGTTGCAAACTCTTTAGCCTTCTTGAAAAGCGATACAAATGAAGCATCTGAACGCAGGTCAGTGAATTTGTTTCTTGTGGCCTGAATCAGGGTGCGCGATCGAGAAATAACCAAGTCGACGGCGACGGCATGGAGTTGCTGAGACAGCTATTTCGTCGCTGGCGTAATTGCTTCTATATAGTGCAATTGGAAGATAACAAGGAACGATTCCATCATGATAGGCGAGGAACTGACCTATTTTATTTTATTAACTTAGAGGAATTACTGTAAATATTCAGAATTTATAACATTAATATAATCATCTAGTAAACGGGAATTTGACAGGACTTGAGAATTATATTATGTATTTAGCCAGCTTTCAAAGTTTACAATGGTTAATAGCAAATAATGTTATTATTATGGCCGGCAAAGGACCCTTTTTGGTGGAAGCTTGGGCCCCCTGGAAAATCTGGAGTGGGCATTTAACAACCACCTAAATGGTTGTTCAGCCTCAACTGGGAAGCTGCTAACATCGATTCCTACCAGAGTTCATGTGACTACATACTGTCGAAGATCTGAATTCCTTTCGCACTTCTCTGTTGTCCAAACATGACAGTAGACTCGGAAAAAACCATCCTAATAAACATCTGCGGTTCTGAGATAACGCATGCCATCCATTTGGCTGAGAAAACTGCAGTTCCTTTCAGCAAAATTTGCCACGGGACGGAGTGTGTGACTGGCAGAATAATCCTAATCTCCTGGCCGCATGTGATTCAGCAAAATTCTGGCTACAATTATGGCCAGATTGTGGGAAGCCGCGCTCCGGAGTACTCAACGCTGTTCGTATTTACTCGAAATTTAAATTTTCCAAAGCCATCGCACAGCATAAGGCTAACGAAATTGCCCGTACCAGCGAGATTGCCGATAATTGGCCTCTTGCTTTATGGCGTCTCTGAGCTAAGAAAAAATCTTCCAGCGGCCCACCCTGAATGCTAGAAAAAGACTGGTGCGACTAATTCAGAGACCAATTTTCAGCCCCTAATTCCTACCTAGATAACACCTTTTACCAGGCCCTCGATAAGGAGCTTCAGTTTGCAGTTAAGGATATTGGTGTCCTTGTTACTCTGTCCTTGATGCGTTCCAAAATTGTTAAGTTAAAAAAAAGAAATCTAAGGGCATGGATGGTTTATCTGGTACCCATTTAAGCGTTGCCGGCAATCTTCTCCTAGAGCACCTTTCTCTGCTATTTCAAATGATTTTCGTTACTGGCATCGTTTCAGAGAGCTTTGGTGTTGGATTGGTCCATCCTATTCTCAATAAAATTAAACCAGCTGACCAGTGCGTTTTATATCGTCCGATCACTGTTTCAACTACTTTTTGTAAGCTATTTGAATCACTTATTTTTGATGGAATTGCGCTTCGACGCACTACTCCGAACGACCAATTCGGGTTCAAAAAGCACTCAGGACGGGAACACGTTCACAGCGTTCTTGCAAATCTTCTTATTTATGCGGATAAAAATGGTGATGTTCTCGTCTTTGGAGCGCTTGATGTTAGTAGAGCCTTCGATTCTGGCATCCATGGCCGCATCCTGCTCAAAGCCCTTCAGCAAGGTGCTTCCTCTTGCATCATTTCCCCCGCTTACAGTATATACAACAAGCTCTCGGCTGTCATCCTGATCCCCTCTCCGTCCGGCACTTTTCTTTCTAAATAAATACTGAGTTAAAAGAAAGGAGTACGTCAAGGTTGCAAAACTTCACCATGACTGTTTAATAATGCTATCATCGAAGCACAACAGGTAACAAAAGCCGTCGTGCTTTTTCCGTGGGATTAATATTTCGCTGCTGAACTTCGCTGGTGACATTCTTCATGTTTATCGTTCGATATCTTTATTTCAACAAAATTACGACTCACTTGCATTGGCATACAAGTAGATCGGGCTTTCCTTCAACGAATCTAAAACAGAACTTCTTTTCTTCAATGGTTCAAAAAATGAGCTTTCAATTAACCTCTCCGTTAAAATTGGCGACACTCTGATTAAGCCTTGTGAGTCCCTTACCTATCTTTGCCTTACTATTTCTTCTACATTGAAGGACACGCGCTCAGCACTGAGTAACCACCTCTGTTCCCGTATACGAGCGTCTTACGGATTACTTGTTGCCAATAAGTATCGTTTCAACCGTCCTCTCCCTGCCCGGCTATACAATGATTTTACTACCCCCCCCCCCAAAAAAAAAGCATTGCTCTGGTTCCCTTCTGAAAAATATTCACAGTTACCGAAAAGAAAGCGATTTGCAGTGCATCCTACAGATATGCTAAGTATGCCTGCGTCTCCCTTTGTGGCACAGCAATGGCGATATCTCCAGGAAGTATAAGGTCACCAACCCTTCCACGACCATAGAGAGAAGAATCTCCAAATTCAGTACCAATGTTTTAAGAGCCAACCACCCTGGACTAGTGTTATTTTATAATATTTGTAGTGGAAGTGTATTTAAATTTGTGTGCTTTTCTTTCTTTTTCTTTTATATACTCCGTATTTTCCGTTTTTGACGGGTAATAAATTAATAATGATAATAATAATAATAATAATAATAATAATAATAATAATAATAATAATAATAATAATAATAATAATAATAATAACAATAATAATAATAATAATAATAACAATAATAATAATAATAATAATAATAATAATAATAATAATAATAATAATTAAGCATGTACCGAAAGCAAGAAGAATATTAGGATATGTTTTTCCAGATTGCAGAAGAAATTCAGTGGGTGATGTTCGGAATTACTGACGATTAGTGTCACTATAGCTAAAGTTGATTTTGGATTAATATTTGGATATGCTCTCCTAGTGACGAATAATAAAAATTAAAGAAATATTCACCATTGGAGCGTAAACAATAATCTACATAAGTTCTTAACTAGCCGACGGTATGCAACAGTAAAATTAATTAAGAAGCAGGGTTAGAATGAGCAACAAATAATGCCATATTTTAACACTGGAGTTAGTCTCAATTTTTTCCCGAGCGAAATTGCTTCATTTTGTTATTTTATGAATATTAAAGTTGTATTTGTGAAGGGAAGTGTCACCCCGGATAAGTTACTGTTGAAGGAATGTAAGGAGGGTATCGGTCTTTTAAATTTGGAACACTTTGAATTTCCTAAGTATCCTAATAAGATATATAATCTAGTCAAAGAAATAGGATTTTTCTCGGAATGGATGATAAGTAACAAAATAAGAATTGATGGAAAAACATGCATTTGAAATTTTAGAAACAATAATATTAGTTGGAATCCTAGACAATGGATTGGATTTTAGTTATATTGCGTAACTGACATAAGAAATAAAATTTTATTCATTTTATTTTCATGTTCAATGATATTAATAGCATGTGATATTTTATGTGATACAGTTACAAAAAAAAAATCTTTCTTTGTATTGCGATGTTATGATTACTTAATTTTTGATTTTATAATAGAGTTTTTTTAGAGTTTTTTGTCATGACAACGGAAAAGATATTTTTCTTTACTTCAATGCCCTATGTCATTGCTTCGCCTATGACATTCTTTGATCCATGTCATGTCTTAGTCCATGGCAGTTCATGTCACATGAATCATCACGATTCAGGACACTAAAAGTCTAAAACATGATCTGAGATAAATTAATTGGAAATAAACAGATTTATTGCAAACATGAAACAAATATATTCATACAAGAGTCATCAGTAAGGAGATTTTGATTAAATTGATAAATTGGATTTCTTCTAGAAAGATGGTGATAGTGTGTAAGTTCTATTTCTTCTGTAAAAATCTTCTCTATTATTGCTCAAAGAATATGATCAATTCCTGAGGGGAGATTGTTCTTTTTTTTATCTTTTATTTTGCTGCTTGTGATTCCTTTCTAGTATACTATATCTTCTTTTCCAAGAGCTTTGTTGTGTTTTTGAGCTTTCGTGAAATAGTACGAGTGTCCATTATTTAATTAGTTTTTGGTTTGGCCAATATAAAATGTGTTTCTCGCCATTCTTGGTGTTCGTAGTGAATTTAGATCATCTAAAATTTCCTCCCTTATCTTTTGGAGATTCTCTGCATCCGCTTCAGTATGCATAAGTTTAAAATTTACTACCTCAAACTCAGTGAGATTATGGAAATGACCTTTACAGATGGTACAATCACAGTGAAAAGATATTTTTATTTCAATGTTTTGATCCCTTGACAATGAGTTCTTTTCAAACCAAATTCGGAATAGTTCTTAAGAAACTGATAAGAAATATCCGGACGAGGTAAAAAATCTCGTAACTTTACAACGGCGAAATAAAAGTGAACATAATTTTTCAAGAGACAGAAAAAACATGAATATGAATTTTCATAGGTTTTTAACGGAGTCTGAGGTAAGTAAACTGTATTTTTTCCAAACTCAGAAACGTCAGAGTAGAATTTCTTTTGCTGTAGTCGGAGAAACATAAACAGAAACTTGTTACGAGTTAGAGACTGATGAATCGAATTTTCAAAAGAAAGAGACACATTAACAGAATTTTCAATTAATGTTCTATATCTAAATAGTCTAAAAACATGCTCCGCGAGTTGGAAAAAACTAACAATATCGGCGAGTTTTGGACATATAAATGGTCGACAGAAATGTTTAATAAAATGCGTCACTCAATATTTTTATGTGCTTTACATTTGAATAATTTAACAATATTTCATAAGATGCATAGAACAACTATTATCTTCGAGTTTTACATTCTAATGGTAAAAAATACGCTTTTGAGAACGTGAATTGTCATTTTTTTACCAGTCTGAGACAGATGAATGAAACTTTCAAAAGTTAGAAGGGCACACAAACAAGCCTTTTTTCATATTTTTTCCAAATTCAGTGACTCAATATTTTTGAATGTTATTTACTCCTAATAATAATAATTTATTTTTGAACCGCTACAAAAAATCAAAGCGGAGTATCAATCAAAGAAACAAAACAAACACTACACAAAACAGAAAAAACAAGAAACTAAAGCAAACGAGTAAGACCTCTGTGGGCGGGCAGATACTTATAAGTAGACTGGGGTATTTTGCCAGCAAGCTCCGTGAGCTTCAACCCAATATCGGGGAAACTATAAATAGATATGAGGCTCCTCTTCCTATACCATGGAGGCAGATACAATAGAAAACGGGAAAACTGGAAATAATAAGAACGAATTGAACTGATATCTTTTATGAAAAATAGGGTAAATACCAGAAAGAAACAAAACCGAATGATCTGTCAAAACCGAGTATAATTTAGCAAGAGACTTTCTATTGTATCTACCTCGGTTATCAACAATTTTAGAGTACCTTCTTGCAATCAGCAACAGCGAGAGTCCGTACCATAGGACAAGACACATAAGTCTCAGACAATAGTCCAAAGCCGGAGACTTGTTTTCTATTATAATGTCAAGTATTCGGTTAGTAAAGATTCTTTTCTGTTCCGACAGTAATTATCTTCTAGAGTTGAGTATTTTTCCAAATTAACAAGATGTGTTATAATTTTCTGCCTGTTCACATTATTCATTTTTAATCCCAATACTCCCACTACCGATTAAACACTAACAAGGATTCTTTCTATCTTCTCGTTGTCATCCTATAGTCCGGGTACCCGATCAAGCTGGTCACTATTGCCCCCCTAAAGATAGGAGTGGTAACCAACTGTAATATCTAACGAGAGAAACATTTTTCGAAACATATTTTTCTTACATAGTGATTCATGGTTCAATGAATGTTCCCGTGGGCAAATTATCATTGGCGCTCATAATGTTTGAATTGAGTTTGTTTTTCATCAATTCATCTTTAATTTTCTTGCTGATCATCTCCGTTAGTGCCCTTTTTATTTTATCAGCGATTTTTCTGTCTATTACCACATTATTTTTACATAGGTAATATTTCTGGCACCTAGACAAGATAATTTGCAAGACGTTGCAGGGGTACACCTATATTCTTTTTACCTTTCTTCGAATGGTAATAGTAAGAGAATGGTGATAGAATCCATCAATTGGTAACTTGTTACCAGCAGCAAGAAGTTAGCCTTCGTCATCAACTTAAAGTTTTGTGTTTGCATTCTCTTTTAACACTAGCTTTCTTGGTGATGTTACCCTTGTACATTCAATTCTATAACACTTGAGTTTTCTTGGAACTCCAAAGAAATTTAACTCTTTACTGTCATGACAGAACATGCATCGCTTAGAAAACATTCCCTCTTACGTAATTAACACCTGTATCTGGAAGAAAACATTCCCTATTATGTAATATGCATCTGCGTCTTACCCCGAGGGGATCGTCTTTAATTTTCTTCGTCATCTTAAATCATTAAAAGAAGAAAGGAGTAGTGGCTATGGCTGATTCTAAGCGAATAGAGGCCTCACTACTTCAAAGATGTAACCCTTTCCAGGTTTTCTTCTCCTTTTCCTGCAACCGATCGAATCAACTTATTTTGATTCTTCGAAGAACAAATTTTAAATGATAAATTTTGCATATTTGGAACCAGCATAAAAACCAAAATGTTTTGATGTATATATTCTAAAGTATATATGTAAGGTTATATATTCTATCGACAAGAACCGTTCATTTATCGTTTATTGTTATGAATACTCGGATATTTTAGGCTAAAACCAGTGTTATCAATTATTTAATCCTTTGTAAACAAATCTTGTATTTAAAGGAATTGACCAAAAAGGGTAAGAATTAATTAATTACCTCTAACCGAACCTTGGAGCATTTACTGTTAATGGTGAAACTAGATAGGAAACTTAGGGAAAGCAAATTCGAAGGACATTCGCTATAGCTTCCTAGGACTAAAAGCTATACTGTAATATTATTAAAAATAATGAGAAACAATTTGACTTAATTGTTGCTTTTTAATTGACGTCTGATTTTTTTTCTGGAACCACCAAATTAGTCTAAAACATTGCAATATTTGTAACGATATATTTTGGGGTGATATCGATCGAAAATTAGCGCTGGGAATTATATCAACTGTATCTGGAATATTTTTTTTTTTTTGAGAGAGAGAGAGAGCAAACGAATACAATAATTTTAAGGTTAGTTGTTTCTTCTATCTCATCTACACAGGATATAAATTCAGAAAACATTAAATGGCTTTTAGGCAGTAGATAAGACTTAAACATCATAATCATCAACAGCAAGAAGAAAAATAGGGAATTCTTTTCGCAAGACTGTTGAATTCTATATTTGAATGAATATTTTGACCCTTTGTCCAAGGGCTTTCCTCAGCTTAACATAAATATGTAAAAGAAAAGAGACTTAACTAAAAATAGGACCATTAAAACTGGAATGACAAATTAAAACTAAAATAAAAACAGTCTAAGCATCCCTACTTCAATGAAGTTTAATCAGGACTGATAAATAAAGTGAGTTTTTACTGTATTTCACTTAATGTTTAACAATTTTTCATTTGGTTTCAATAGTCGTATTTTAATGTCGCTTTTCTTTTATATATTTGTTTTGCCTAAGGTGGCCATTGGACATCATCAGCCCTGCAACCATCATCGAGTTACCCTTCAAACATTTTTGTCCCCATTCGGAAATCTTTTTAAGGTTAGGGTTCACTGAGAGGTGGTCTCAGGGGAGAAAGAGGGGACATAAATTTCGAATAGATGATCTAATGGTTATAATTATTTTGTAATTTTTGAAATTTTGTTTCTGTTATAATAAACTGAGGGGGAAGTTAATAAAGTAATCTATAATTTATAAATTGGTAATTAAGTATTTTATAAATTGGAAATAATCTTATTAATAAATGAATTTTTAAAACTTCGGTTTTCAAATTTTGTGGGAGACTGGAAATTTTGTTCCGGGTACAAGAGAGGCTAGAATCCCCACTGGGTTCGCTTGGCCCAGGCATTTTTAAAGTAAGTTTCAAGCCTTTCAAACAAAGTCTTGTGGGCTTTCTTCAGGCCCAAATTGTGGATTAAAAACCATTTTTGGTCGAGGAGAAAATTAAAAAAAGAAGAAAAAAGGTAGAAAATGAAAAAATAAAACAAGTAAAACCAATTAAACTCACAAAATGCATATGTCTAGCATCGTCTCATATAATTTGCCTACCTATTTAAGAGAATCCTGAGAAAAAATATCTATTTTTCATGAAATATAGTTTTTAGATAGACATGTTTACAGTTTAAAACAATACAATTGCTTTCATAAAGAATTTAATAAATTAGAAAACTTGATTTTATTCTTGTTAACAATATTTTAATTCTAATAAGAAATTATGGCAATGATGCAATTTCTCTAATAGTCTTATTAATACACAACTCAAAAACTATTTAAAATCATATAAGATGCTTTGGGAAAGATAAAAACATTTTTCTCTTGCTTGTAGTGTCTATAATATTTTTTTTTTTTAGAATTTGCGACGAATTTCCTTCTCCATTAGAAACAAAATTACTTCCGGATATTGAAGAGGGTTTTGTTATTAGTGTGGAAACAAAACCATTACATTCAACGATCCAAATTTATGGGAAACTAAATAGAATATCTGCACCAATTGGCCACCAAGAAGCACTACAATAAAGATTATATGCAATAAAGATCGTAAAACTGAATAAAAATTCTAGAAAAGAAAGGATCTATCAAATTAAGTGTAGTTTTATGGTACTAATTTGGTATAACAGTATGCCAGGTAAAAGGAAATAGACTAAGTAAAGTGAAAGGGTGTAATTGCTGTTACACACCCTTAATTCTTATTTAACCAAAAATAACCATTTGCAAACATTCAAAATTATATATTTTTCAAATTTGCAAATATTTGATATTAAATGTTGCGATTCCAACTAGAGCTCCACTTCCCTGATGCCCGATACCAGCTGCAAACCGAACTATCGAGTTAATGCTAAAACTCTAAGTAAAGAAAAATCTTAAGAAAATACGTTCCGTTTTTGGATTTTCGAGTTTCCAATAATGCTATGTTATACTTTATTAATATAATTTATTTTGCGTATTTCTTTTAAAAAAATATTTAGGTATTTAGCGGAATATTTATATGACAATTTTTACAAGATAAGTATTATCATACCATTGCTAGAATTTTTTTCCTGTTAACCATTATCCAGAACATAAATAATACCCTCATATCAAGTTTTAATGAATAAGTTATTTTCATGATAAGAAAAATTCCTTATTAATTTATTTGATTTATAAAAATGACGAGAGAAGCAGCTTTACTTGGAACTAAAAATAAAAACTATGCTGACATAAAAGCTACTCTGTAAAACAAATTTTTAATAAGAAAGAACAATGGTTTATGATAGGCCATTGCCTATCATATATATTCTATATATATATATATATATATATATATATATATATATATATATATATATATATATATATATATATATATATATATATATATATATATATATATATATATATATATATATATATATATATATATATATATATATATATATATATATATATATATATATATATATATATATATATATATATATATATATATATATATATATATATATATATATATATATATATATATATATATATATATATATATATATATATATATATATATATATATATATATATATATATATATATATATATATATATATATATATATATATATATATATATATATATATCATACACATGGTAGGCCATTCGCTAGCTCAGCATTGAAGCTAGCGAACACAAGGAGATTTGTTTTCATAGCTTGTTTACTAAATTTCAGGGAACTCTTGGAACGTTCTATCTAACCAGAAGAAGAGCTGTTTGGATTGCACTCTGCAACTCCGTGTATAACGCATCTATCCCCTATATGCATGTGCAACGGGTAAGACAATGCCATTGGATGATCTCCCCCATTCTTAGTGTTTTTTTCTTAGAATTCTTTCTTATAACTTTTCATTTTAGAATTGTATTGTGCAGGTACAATTAGGGACTTAAAAGCTGGCTATATTAGGCACTGAGATTTACTCTAGCATTATTTAAAGGATTAATTGGATATGCTTAAAATATATTGGAAGAACTGTTTAATGCACATAAGCTGACCTAAAAAAACTTGAATTTGTTTGGATGTTCTCATGAGAGCCAGCTTTTACTTAAAGATAAGTTTTGGCTCTGTTTATCTATCTATCGTTTACCTTTCAGCAGGTTCATTGTGACTATTGCCTTGGGCCTGTACCACTTAAATGAAGTATATCTGATCGATCCTTGGTTTAATTTATTTGTATATGGCTAAATTTAAGCAGTTTGAATTGGTTTTAGAAAATTTATGGGGATACCAACTATGGCCTGCTAGGATCCTAAAAGCTAGTACTGATGCTAAAGGAGGCACTAGCTACTTGTTGTTTTGCTATGGATCGCATTCTGAACACCGAGTCATTGAAGCTAGCTGAGGATATTTCAAGGATCATTCTGATTAAGCCGCAAATAAAACTAAAGCGTTTCAAAAAAGCGTTTGAGGAAGTCAAAACGTCACCAGAAATCCATAAAATTATTTCCAAAAGTTTCGCTGTTCTTAATGCGACTCAAGCCCAAAAGCAATCACCAGCATCTGGACCATTAGAAAAACTAGCTGCAACAGATTTGGACCTTGTGGAAACTAAGCAAAGGATTGAAGGCGAAATTAGCCGTAAGATAGCTGAAAAATTAAAAGACAACGGAAGCGTCTGTGGACAGGATAGTCAAACAATAACAATTGAAATTCTTGATGCTATAATGCTATAATATAATCCAAAGTTTCAAGGTATCCAACAGTCATTTAAACGTCTTAGGACTGAAATTGAAAATACGGAAGAGCGAATCGAAAGACTTGAGCTAAAGGTGGATAGATACGACCTGAATGCTCTGATTCACAGTCCTGTGTTCCAAGGAATAAAGCAGAAACCAGGAGCGAGTCTGAAAACTACCCTGCTTGGTGTTAAACCAAAATATGGGTGTCAATGTGAAGGAGAATGACATAGCACTTACTTACCGGTTCAAATTGAACAATACATCGCAATTACAATATAGTCCGGAAAAAGTTCCTCCGCTTTTGTCAACATTACAAGTCAAGGTTTGGCTTACAAAATATACAAGACAAAGTCAAAACTGGTGAAAACTGGTATCTACGTTTTGCAAGTTCATACAAAACGTCTTCGTGACATCATAAATCTAGCAAGGGACAAATTTGGTGTGAAAAATGTGTGGTGTTAGTTGCACATACGAATAGTAAGTCAACAATTCTCTCCTTAGGTTCCGTCCACAGTATTTCCTATCTCGTGCTATTTTTATTCGTAAATCTCTTCATGGTCAACTTCCCTCTTGTATTTCGAATTTGGTACAACCCTATATATATATATATATATATATATATATATATATATATATATATATATATATATATATATATATATATATATATATATATATATAATATATATATATTGTAATATTCATTAGTTGGCCAGTTAAATCGAGTTTAAATAAAAAAAAAGTTTTATATAACTATTTGCATTTTCTGTTTTACTCTTTGGTTATTATTTTCCCTCCGTGTCTTTTTCCCTTTTCTTGTATTATAAATCTTGATAGATATGATTGTAATGTTTTTCCCTGTGCTCACAGCCCATGGAGCCTTTTGTGACGGTTTTAGAAGAGATGCATGTATTGATTATTTGATAATAATAAAGTTGAGTTGAGTTAATAAGATAACCGCTATTTAATGAAAGAATATTTAGTATGCTACGTATTTTTATACCCACAAAAAAACCCACCTCACTTATTAAATTAAATAGTTTATATTTACTGGCAATATCAGGAAGGTGATATCTTAAATCTTGTCCTGATCTCTCATTTTTAATAAAAAGAAAAAGAAACTTAATCATTGCTCTTGATAAATGGCTATGTTTATTTTCAACCAAGAGTTTCATGTTATTGAAAAAAAAATCTCTACGCTAGATTTCTAAAAACCATATGCCTATTTTAGGGTGACAAATTTGTTGTAAATAAAGAATATCAAGAAATAAAAAAATACAATAAAAATAAAACATAAAAATGTTTTTATGGAAGAAATTCCAGTACTAATGGTTTTAAATAACACACGCTTCACTGCTCTCAAACTTCTCCCAAAAACCACAAATTCCGACTTCTCTAGGTTAGGTATAAAACCAAGATGAATCTCTTGGATTAGCATGAAACCAAGAATTGACATTAAAAGCAACAGTTTCAAGGGCCACTCGTAGGTCTTCCTCGTTGCTAGCCTTCAAACTAATTGATTTGTCATCTGCAAACAATATTGGTAATTAGTCGTCCGAAAGAATACAGTTTAGAAGGTCATTTATGTATATAATTAAATAAAAAAGACTAGTTTTTTTTAACTGAAATTAAGGAGCGACATTAAAACTTAAAACGAACAGAAATGATTCCATGTATGAAAGGGGCTATTCCCTTCTCAACGCCCCGCTCTTTATGCTAAAGTTTGATACTTTCTCTCAATTCTACTTTATTAAACAGTAAAAAACATTAGCTTAAAGAGCAGGGCGTTTAGAAGGGAACAGCCGCTTTCGTACACGGAGTAATTTTTGTTCGTTTTAAGTTTTAATGTCGCTCCTTAATTTCAGTTAAAAAACTAGCTTTTTTATTTAATTACGTTTTTGAATTAATGCATGTTTGATTTTGGCTCTCTGTACATAAATTATTAAAATAAAAATTGCATTTTAATTCTTTTTTTTGGCTAGAACGCTTTCTCTTAGTTTTGATCAGACGATTTTGAGAAATAAGGGGTGGGGGAGGAACCATAGTTGCCCTCCAAGTTTTTGGTTACTTAAAAAGGCAACTAAAACTTTTAATTTTTAACGATCGTTTTTATTAGTAAAAAAAAAAAATACGTAATTTAAAAATTAACTGATGTAACCAACTTCTATATTCTTATATTTTTATCATGTATATGAGGGGGTTTGTCCCCTCGTTAATACCTCGCTCTTTACACTAAACCTTAAGTTTCGTCCCCTTAAGAATGACCCCTGAATCAGAAAGGCTGTAGAATAAATAGTTGAAATTACTAAAAATACTTTAGAATAAACAGCGAGGTATTTAGGATTAGAAAAGCCCCTCACATGCCTAATAGTCTCGTTTTAAGTTTTAAATGTTCGTTTTAAGTTTTAATGCTGCTCCTTACTTTCGGTTGAAAAAACTTTGCTAGATGAAAAAAAAAATGCTAGAAAATCCTGCACCCCTTTCATTGAATTTCTCTTCCCCCCAAGGAAAGATCCTACCACATGGTTCCCTTCAGCACCCCCCCCCCAAACCAAAAAAATCCCCCTGAAAACGTCTGTACACTTCCCAATAACCATTACTGTATGCAAGCACTGGTCAAAATTCGTAACTTGCAGCCCCTCCCCCGGGGACTCTGGGGGAGTAAGTCATCCCCAAAGATGTAGTTATTATGGTTTTCGACTATGCTGAACAAAATGGCTATCTCAAAATTTTAATCTGTTGACTTTGAAAAATAATTAGCGTGGGAGGGGACCTAGGTGCCCTCTATTTTTTTTTAATACGAAGTTCCGCATAATTGTAGATAGGAGCTTGAAACTTTGGCAAAAGAGCTCTCTGATACGCTGAACGCGATGGTGTGACTTTTGTTAAGATTCTATGACTTTCAGGGGGTGTTTCCCCCTATTTTCCAAAATATGGCAAATTTTCTCAGGGTCGTAACTTTTGATGACAAAGACTAAATTTGATGAAACTTATATATCTAAAATCAGCATGAAAATCTTATTCTTTTGGTGCATCTTTTAGTATCAAAATTTCGTTTTTTAGAGTTTCGTTTACTATTGAGCCGGGTCTCTCCTTACTACAGTTCGTTACCACGAACTGTTTGAAAAAAGGTAGCGGCCCCAATACAGACCCTTGTGAAACCCCTATATGTTCTAAAGGGAAAATATGAAATGATTTTTCAGCAACTTGGACGTAAAATAATGGATGTAAAATAATATTTTGCACGGTGAAACTTTCAAATGGTTTGTGGTAACGACTGGATCCAATAGTAATCGTCAAAATAATTGGCTTTTTATGTTGATTCAAAATATATAAAAAGTATTAAGTTTAATATTGTCCATTAAAACGTACAAGCCTGAGAAAATTTACTTGCTGTTGGGAAAAGAGGGGAAACACCCTCTAAAAATCAAGCGATTTTAATCAAAATCGCGCCATGAGACTCAGCATAATTGACAACCCTACTTTGGAGGGTTTAAGCTCCTATCTACAAAAGTGTGGAATTTTGTACTTTTTTGTCAGAAGAAAGATCATGGAACTGCGTTTAATTTTTTTTTGTTCCCCATAGGTGGCCGTATCGAGCCATATCGAGCCAATGGCCCTAGAAGATCGGCAGAGGTCTCATTTGAACGTAAATAAAAAGTTTTAGTAGCCTTTTTAAATGACCATAAATATTCGAGGGCAGATAAACCCCCCCCCCCATGCCTGTTTTCCCTAAGGACGTTTGATTAAAATTTTTGGATAGCTATATGATTCAACATAGTTGAAAGGTCCAACAACTATGCCTTTGGGGCTGACTTGACACCCGCCACCATAGCCCGTGGGGAAAGGGGTGTAAATTACGAAATTGGTCAATTGTTTACACATAGTGTTTGTTTTTGGGAAATATAGGAATTTTTAGAGGAGGAATTTTTGCGGCTGGTGTGATTTTCTACAGGGAGAATTTTCTATGGGGAGCAAAGTTTCAAAGAGAAGTTTCCAGCGGATATTTTACAGTCAAAGTCCTCAAAAGATCTAATAGCTATGCATCCGAGGATGCAATGATCCCAAGAGCCCCTGGGGAAGGGGTTGTAAAGTCTGCAATTCGCTCAAGGTTTATATACATAATATATCATTGGAAAACAGAAGAACGTTTGGCGCTTAGTGTGTTAGAAAAAAGTAGGGAGAAAGCTAAGGGAGTTAAGGTGAAGCTTTGGGAATGTTGAGGGGGATGTCCCGGCTGTCCTACAGGTATGTCTGCCATATACCAGGATCGGCTAATAGTCCTCAGTTGAAACTTTCAGGGATGTTAAACTAAATCAAGATATACTATTTGCATCCAGCTTACTAAAATGGTGTGCAATATTTCAGGTACAATTAAGGGTCTTCAGTTTAACCTTTCATAGAATGTTGAGGGCGACGTTGAATTTATTCAAAAACACTATGTGCACCACTGTTGTCAAAAGCGCGTAGTTGCAATGTCTCAGGAACGGCAAATGGCATTTGTTGAAACTTTCAGAGAATGCTGAGGAGGATGTTGAAATAAATAAAAAGACAACGATTAAATCAAGGTGGCTATTCCATCTTCAGTCCTGTATGATATTGAATAAGAAAAACAAGTTTTTTTTTTTAACTGCAAGTAAGGAGCGACATCAAAACTTAAAACGAACAGAAATTGTTCCGTGTATGAAAGGTGTTTTCGCACCCTCAACACCTCGCTCTTTACGCTAAAGCTTAACTCTTTGTCACAACTCTACTTTTTCAAACGATAAAAAACTTTAGCGTAAAGACCGAGGCGTTGAAAAGGGGACAATCCCTTTCATATACGGAACAATTTTAGTTCGTTTTAAGTTTTAATGTCCCTCGTTACTTGCAGTCAAAAAAACTTGTTTTTCTTATTTAATTTCTGGGCGTTTTTGAATTAATCAATGTTTTGATTTTGGCTCACCGCGAATGAATAATTAAAACGAAAGTTGCATTTTAATTTTTTTACTAAAGAGCTTTCTCATAATTTTGATCTGAAGAATTTGATAAAACAAAGGGGTGGAGGAGGAGGTATATTTTCCCTCCAATTGTTGGTTAATTAAAAATGCAACTATAATTTTTATTTTTTTACGAACGTTTTTGTTAGTAATAAATATATGTAACTTAAGAATTAACTTACGTAATGAACTTCTATATTCTTGTATTTTTTTACGTATAGGAGGGGGTTCGCCACCTCATCAATACCTCGCTCTTTATACTAGAGCTTCAATTTTGTCCCACGGTGTGATTTTCGTTAAGATTCTATGACTTTCAGGGGGTGTTTCTCCTTTTTTCTAAAATAAGGCAAATTTTCTCAGGCTCGTAACTTTTGATGGGTAAGCCTAAATTTGATGAAACTTATATATTTGAAATCAGCACTAAAATGTGATTCTTTTGATGTAACTATTGGTATAATATATAATTTCGTTTTTTAGAGTTTAAGTTACTATTGAGCCGGGTCGCTCATTACTGCAGTTCGTTACCACGAACTATTTGATCTCGAACATTCTCCCAGGAGGATTGTTTTGAGTGTATTATCGGGAACTTACTGTATTATTTGTTACTCAATTAAAATCAAACAGTTCGTGGTCTACAAAAATGTGGAATTTTGTATTTTTTTGCCAGAGGACAAATCACGGATGCGTGTTTTATTTTTTTTTCTTTCTATTTCCCATATCGACCCAGATCGTGATCGTATCAAACCCAGTGGTCCTAGAATATTGCAAGATAGCCAGTTTGTTCAGCATAGTCGAAAAACCTTATAACTATGTCTTTGGAGATGACTTACTCCCCCACAGTCCCCGTGGGAGGGGCTGCAAGTTAAAAACTTTGACCATTGTTTGCATATAGTAATGGTTATTGGGAAGTGTACAGACGTCTTCAGGGGGATTTTCTGGTTGGGAGGAGGGGCTGGGAAGAGGGGGTTATGTGGGGGAAACTTTACATGGAGGAATTTGTCATGGGGGAAGAAGATTTCCATGAAGGGGGTGCAGCATTTTCTAGCATTATCTAAAAAAAAACAATGAAAAAATAAATATGATAAAGTTTTTTTCAACTGAAAGTAAGGAGTAGCATTAAAACTTAAAACGAACAGAAAACATTACACATATAAGGGGTTCACCTCCTCCTAATACCTCACTCTTTACGCTAAAGTATTTTTAGTAATTTCAACTATTTATTCTCCGGCCTTTGTGATTCAGGGGAAAAAATTTAAGCTTTAGTGGAAAGAGCAAGGTATTGACGAGTGGGCGAACCCTCTCATATACGTAATAAAAACATACGAATATAGAAGTTTGTTACGTAAGCTAATTCGTAAGTTAGGTATATCTTTTACTAATGTAGACTTTCGTAAAAAATTAAAGTTCTAGTTGCCTTTTTAAGTACCCAAACAATTGGAGGGCAACTGGGCCTCCTCCCCCTCCTTTTTTCTCAAAATCATTCGATCAAAACTATGGGAAAGCCATTTAGCCAAATAAATAAATATGCAAATTTCGCTTTAATTATTCATCTGCGGAGAGCCGAAATCAAAACATGGATTAAATAAAAAACATTCAGAAATTAAATAAAAAAAACAAGTTTTTTTAACTGAAGGTAAGGAGCGACATTAAAACTTAAAACGATCAGAAATTACCCCGTATGTGAAAGGGGCTGTTCCCTCTTCAACGCCCTGCTCTTTACGCTAAAGCTTTTACTGTTTCAAAAAGTAGAGTAGAGAGAAAGAGTCAAACTTATGCGTAGAGAGAGGGGCGTTGAGGAGGGAGCGGCCCCTTTCATATACGGGGTAATTTCTTCTCGTTTCAAGTTTTAATGCCGCTTCTTACTTTCAGTTAAAAAATCTTGTTTTTTGTTTAATTTTAGTTGAAAAACCGTTTCAAAACTTGATTTCACATACAGTGAAATTTATGCAATAATTACTCTGAATAAAATCAGAGCAATGGATAAAATTAAATGAAAATAAAATAAAAATAAAAATCTGAAAATGAAATTTTCAGACAAGAAACAAAACAAAAAGTGGTATTTTTGTAGATGAGGGTTTTTAATCTGTGACACTTGGCTCTTTGATATTCTGAATTTAATGGTGTAATTTTTTCCATGATCAGTCATTTAAAGGGAAGGTCCTTCTTTTTTAAGAATTAAACGCTTTTTTTCGGGAGGAGGGAGGAGGGGTTGAAACTTCTGGTGGGTAGTATCAAAATTAATTAATATTACACATTTAGAAGCTCCATTAAAAGTAATTTTTTTATGAATAATGTATAATTTTTATACATTATATAATTTTGCTCAAGAAAGAGCAAAGACCTGGCACCGGGGATAAAGTTTCTACATGCTTTCTGTCCACTACACGCAATCTTCCATATTAAATATCCTCGCACTAGGTCTTTTTCAGGATCGGTTTCTATGTATCCTCCCTCTCCCTTCCCTGTGCTTCTGTTTCCCCTCATGTCATGTGATTAAAGTTTATTATGCATTATTTATCACTTTTTCTTTATTCGAACAAAGATTTTCCCAATTAAGGCACCAATGTAAAAGGTTTATTATCTGAAGCCGCATTTAATTTGTCCTGTTAAGTAGCATAATGTTGTTTCAAGTATTCTCTGTAGCTTTAATAAACTGATGGTGTAACAAATCTCCAAAACATTTGTAACTGAGATTATTATATTTCGGATCTTTACAGGCGGAATTACGCGTATCAAAGGTTCATGGTACTATGATTGTCTTAGAAACATCCGAAATAAGTGGGTCACTTATTCTTGGCTTCAAAGTTGACTCTGAAAAAAAATTAGGAGAAATTTCCAAAGAGATAAATTTCCAGATTTCCGAGCTTGAGAGAAAGCCATTCTTTGGTTTTGAAGGAAAGAATGACAACTCGTCTCTTAACAATGAAGCTCAAATTAACGCTAGTAATGAAGAGGTATTTAATTATTTTATCCTTTTATCCAATTATTTTATCTACTTTTGTATCCTTTTAATGCAAAATTTCTAGTTTTGGGACCTATGTATTTTTATTTTGGTGAATTATAGGCCTATTTTGCTAACTTAAATTTAAAATTAAAAGTAATAGATTCTGTATAAATGTGACTGTTAAATTGCGTTTTCGAAGCAAAACGTTCCAAAGTTCATAATCCCCTTTAAGTTTAGTTCTGCTTTTGATTCGTCGACTTTCTTACACAATAGGGCTAGGGACAGTAAGATTAAATTTGCCTTATATCATTGAATAATTCGGTCTAAACTGAGGGAAATTTATAAAACCGAGTTTTTTGCCAGAAAGGAAATAAAAGTTTGTTAGAAGGTTGGTTTGTAAACGATATTTTCAACAAACAATGTACAGTGAAATCCTGATTGATACAAGAATAGTTTTTTTTATCAAACAGTTCGTGGTAACGAACTGTAGTAAGGAGCGACCCGGCTCAATAGAAACCAAAACTCTAAAAAATGGAATTTTGATACCAATAGCTACATCAAAAGAATCACATTTTAATGCTGATTTTAAATATATAAGTTTCATCAAGTTTAGTATTACGCACCAAAAGTTAAGAGCCTGAGAAAATTTGTGTGATTTTAGAGAATAGGGAGAAACCCCCCCTAAACGTTATAGAATCTTAACGAAAATTACACAATCAGATTCAGCGTATAAGAGAACCCTACTGTAGAAGTTTCAAGCTCCTATCTACAAAAATGTGGAATTTTGTATTTTTTGCCAGAAGGCAGATCACGGATGAGCGTTTATTTGTTTTTTTTTTCTTTTTCCCAGGGGTGATCGTATCGACCCAGTTGTCCTAGAATGTTGCGAGAGGGCTCATTCTAACGGAAATGAAAAGTTCTAGTGCCCTTTTTAAGTGACCAAAAAAATTGGAGGGCACCTAGGCCCCCTCCCACGCTAATTATTTTCCCAAAGTCAACGGATCAAAATTCTGAGATAGCCATTTTATTCAGCGTAGTCGAAAAACCGTATAACAATGTCTTTGGGGACGACTTACTCCTCCACAGTCCCCGTGGGAGGGGCTACTAGTTACAAACTTTAGCCAGTGCTTACATATAGTAATGGTTATTGGGAAGTGTAGAGGTGTTTTCAGGAAGATTTTTTGGTTGGGGGAGGGGTTGAAAAGAGGGGGATATACTGGGGGAACTTTCCATCGAGGAATTTGTCATGAGGGAAGAAAGTTTCCATGAAGGAAGCGCAGGATTTACTAGCATTATTAAAAAAAAAACAATGAAAAAATAAATATGAAAAAGTTTTTTTCATCTGGAAGTAAGGAGCAGCATTAAAACTTAAAACAAACAGAAATTATTACCCATAGGAGGGGCTCACCTCCTCCTAATACCTCGCTCTTTACGCTAAAGTATTTTTAGTAATGTCAACTATTTATTCTACGGCTTTTGTGATTCAGGGGTCATTCTTAATGAATTGGGCCAAAATTTAAGATTTAGTGTAAAGAGAGAGGTACTGACGAGGGGGCGAACCATCTCATATGTGTAATAAAAACATGAGAATAAAAAATTCTTTACGTAAGCTAGTTTATAAGTTACGTATATCTTTTACTAATAAAAAGATTCGTAAAAAATTAAAAGTTCTAGTTGCCTTTTTTATTAACCAAAAAATTGGAAGGCAACTAGGCTTCCTCCCCCGCTCTTTTTTCTCAAAATCATTCGATCAAAATTATGAGAAAGCTATTTAGCCCAAAAAAAAAAAAAAAAAAAAAAATTTCGTTTAAATTATTTCTCTGCGGAGAGCCAAAATCATAACATGCATTGATTCAAAAACGTTCAGAAATTAAATTAAAAAAAACAAGTTTTTTCAACTGAAAGTAAGGAGCGACATTAAAACTTAAAACGAACAGAAATTGCTTCGTATATGAAAGGGGCTGCTTCCTCATCAACGGCCCGCTCTTTACGCTAAAGTTTTTTACTGTTTTAAAAAGAAGAGTTGAGAGAAAGAGTCAAACTTTAGCGTAAAGAGCGGGGCGCTGATGAGGAAGCAGCCCCTTTCAAATACGAAGTAATTTCTGTTCGTTTTAAGTTTTAATGTCGCTCCTTACTTTCAGTTGAAAAAACTTGTTTTTTTTTTTATTTAATCTTTAAATGAGTCCAGATCTTTTGAAAGCCCAATAAAGCTGCTATGAAACATTAGATTTCGCTTTCAAAGTTGCATTAGATTTATTCATCCTGAATCTATTTATTTAGATTAAATTTTAATTTAGAATACAGATCAAAATAAACATGCAGATATGGGAACTAAGGGAGGAAGTGGCTTTTAGGTCATATAATCTTCGGGAAAGTCTGCATATTATCGTTATTTATTTATATTTCCTTATAAAATAGGCAGCCTAAGTAAAGAGCGATGCGGGCACAATGAAATATTCATTTATTTATTATTTTTAGACCAGGGCGTTTCGTGTAGAGGGAGTTGTAGAAACTTCAGAATGACCTCTTTTGATTGGAAATCATGCCCTTTATAATATTTGAAGTGATTGGAGGGCAACCAGCCCCTCATGCCAATCATTTTCCCAAACAAATACAGTCAAAGGTTTTAAATATAATTTTTTTTTTTAGTTTAGTTGAAAGGTCCAGTAATTACGTCTTTGAAGATTACAACCCCCCCCTCCACACTGGGCTAGGGTTGTAGTTATGAACCGGGGGTACATAAGGTTTTTGCGGAAAAGTAGGTCGCATGAACTTTGGAGGGGATCATTATATTGAAAATTAAAATTTGTAGTGTCTTTTTTAATAGTTGAAAGTGATTGGAGGGCAACCATCCCATCCCCCCTAAGCCCATCATTCTCCCAAGAACATCGAATCAATATTTTGATATAGCCATTTTGCTAAGCATGCTTGGAAGGTCCAGTAACTATTTCTTTGGGGATGACCCCCCAGGCACTCAGGACAAGGGCATAAGTTATAATGGATGACCATTGCTAACATTTAGGGTTTTTATTGAATGGGTGATCCTATAAACTTAGGATGTGGCTCATTAAATCGGAATTCGGAATCTTTGGAATTAAATCGGAATCTTTGTTAAGATTCAAAAGTGATAAGAGGGTAACTAGCCCCCTCCCACATCAAATTTTTCCCAAATGCATCTGAGTGAAATTTTGAGACAGCCATTTTGTTGAAAATAGTCCAAAGATCATATAAAATGGCTTTTGGGGTAGAACTATCCCTTCTAAGCCAAAGTGTAAGGGCTGTTAGCTATGCCTTCAAAGCAAATATAAGATTTTAATGGATTGGGTTTCCGTAAAAACCTTGGATAGGGCTCATTTGATTAGAAATTGAAAGCAATAGTGTTCTTATTAAGAGTCAGTAGTGAATTGGGGACAACCAGCCCCTCCCCTTCAACCCCTACAACCATCATTTTACAAAATAACATCCAACCAAAATTTTTGAGACGTGCATTTTCTTCAGCATTGTTGAAAGATCTTCTGATTATGCCCTTTGGGCCGTCAAACTCCCTCTGAGCCCCAAGAACAAGGGATGCAAGTTAGGCAATTCGTTCACTGCTTACACATAGTATATGTTATTCAATAAGATATGCATGTTTGACCTTCACTCTCCAAAAAGACAAAGGGGATTCAGGTGAGCCTTTCAGAAAAGGTTGAGGGCAGTGTTGAACTAAATCCAAACAAGCTATGTGTATTCGGGCTGTAAAAAATGTCTAACTCAGGAATGCCGCAGTATATTAATATGGAATTTTCAGGAAATGGTAAGAGAGATGATTAATTGACCAAAAAGGTAATATTCGTACGCTACTACTGCTATTAAAACTGCCACCAAACTATTGTTTCTACTTGTGCAACTACAGACACATTACCTTACCTTAGACCTTAGTTCCTCCTGCGCCGCCAGAGGCACCCAGGGCATCCAAAAAGAGCCGCCAGTCGTCCCTCATATGTGCTGCTGCCCAGACGTCTTCCCACTGGGGTTGGACTATCGCATTGATGTGTTTTAGGTCCCGCTGGTACGTACGACGAAGTGTATTCTTCGGCTTCCCTCTTCTTCGGGTTCCCTCTGGTTGCCACTCCAGTACAGTTCTGGGGAGTCTATCTCCCGCCATACGGATAACATGCCCCAGGTAGCGCCATCTTCGTTGGCGTATGACAACAGACACATTACTACATTTAAAACATCGAAGGGAAATTTGAACTAAATAGAAAAACACTATGTGCATGCACAATGTTAAAGGATCGTATCACTGGAATGGATTTGAATATTACGCAAGAACTTCACAGAATACTTGAAGGGTAAGATCAATTGACGAAAAGGCAATACTTGTATGCTACTATAAACACAACGACCGCTTCTACATTTACTACTGCTACTGCTATTGCTATTTCAACTACTACCTCTATTGCAACTACTTGTAAGGCTAAGAGCATTAAGATGGAAATCACAAAAGTATATGAACAGGTTATCTAAAGGATATATCAGCAATGTCGTAGCAACGGCCTATTGTATTAAGTTAAAACGATCAGGACTTGATGAGAATAATGTTCTAATCACCAAAAAGCAATGCTTTAATACTACTGCTACTGCTAGTACTAGTGATATTACTTTTACTACTTTAACGTTAATAATACGACTACAGTTACTGTAACTAATGACGTTAAAGGTATTAAGGTGGAACTTCTCGGGAGTACCTAGGGGGAGTTTCAATCAAAGTAGAAAACTACATGCTTGCGGATTTTAAAAAGTGCATACAAGCAGTATCATAGGCAGCGCCTTTCTATAATAAGCTACCAGTTTCATTTAAACTATTGGAAGAGCTAATTTGATTGGAAACTAAAAGTTCTAGCGCCTCTTTCAAAAACAGATGAAAAATGTGATGTATGGTCTATATGCAATGCAGACCACGTTGATAACTCGGTAAAGAGTTGTATCGAAAGATTTTCGTTTTTTTTGTTAAAAATATAGCCTAGTAACCCCATGTACATCATTTCCCCAAAAAAATCCAATCAAAATATTGAAATAACCGTTATGTTCAACGTAGTTGAAAGGTCTGGAAATTATGTCCTTAGGAATGACGAACCCACCACAGCCCTCAGGACGAGGGCTGTAAGTTATACCTTTGAGTCATATAAGACCAGCACTTCTCTTAACAGCATCTGGAAGCTTCACCTGAAAATCCTCAGAGCCTCATTTTCTAGAGCTTTCAACTGCGCTGAAAAAGTGGTTATCTCAAATTCTCATTTGATTTGATTAGGGAATTAATGGGCGTGGAAGGGGAACTAGTTGCCCTCCAATCACTTTTGACTCTGACACTAGAACTATTAATCTCCAATCGAATGAGATCCTTCAAAAGTGTCTATGACAAATTCTTCTATAAAAAGTGCTTTGATAAAAAGATAGAAAAAATAAATAAATAATGCTTTGTACCCATATCGCTCTTTACTTAGGCAGCGCTATTTTGCTGCCTATGATATTATCTCCGGATTCTTTGCAAATTGGGAGATTATCAGTCAAACAATAGATTAAACATTCCTCCATAGTACAGTATTTTCCTCCCGTTTGTTATTTAAACTCTCCTTGTTATTTAAGATATGGAGAAAAAACGTTAAGACTGTAGAAAAGGTCAGCACTTATCAACTAGGTGTAACGATGGAGCAAATTAAAGTTCTAGCCGATACTGTTTAAAATCTTCATCCTTAATAATGAAATTATCTTTCCCGGTAAATTACCAAATTGTTGGAAGCTAGGTTTTACTCCCATTTTCCCCAAAATATGGGAAAGCTTTTTAGCTGAGTGTTTAAACGCAAAGAGATCCCAAATATTGACCTCTGGCAATTTGGGAACTTACATTCTACATCAAACATCCAGTTTCTCATCTACTTTATGTTCTGTTTGATATAAAATCCGAATATCTTTATAACTTGTAATCTTATAGCAGTACGCTGGTAAAAAAAAAGAACTTTTTTTTTATTTAATTAACCACAATACGCCAACTAAAAGAAGAGCTCTGAGTGGTCGTGTAAACTCCGGGGTTTTCATAATAGGATCTTTTTATATTTTGGACAAAATGATTATCTCAAAATTCGATCGGTCACATCTGGGGAAAGAGGACTGGGGGGGGGGGGGAGCTAGTTGTCACTGGATCCCTTAGACACTCAAAAACGGAACCAGCACTTTCAATTTCTATTCATTTGAGTCCCCTCCGAAGTTTATATCTTCCATACAAACCTTATATGCCCGGCGGCATAAGCTAAAACCCTACCTATGGGCTGTAGTGGGGTTTGTGATGGCCCAAAGGTTCTATTATCTGATCCGTGGACTATTTCAAACAAAATGGCTATATAAAAATTTTTCAATGAATGCATTTGGGGAAAAGAGGGTGCTTGTGAGAGTGGGGGGAGAGAGGCCTTGATTCCCTTTGACCACTTTTGACACTTAAAAAGGTAACCAGAACTTTCAAGTACCAATCAAATGAGCCACCTCTGAAGTTCTTACGACCACCCTTTACATAAAAACCTTATAAGCCCCCAGAGAATAACTTACAATACTTGCCTCCAACTTGTGAGGGGTTGTGTTGACCCGGATTTTTTTTTTTATTTGATCTTTAAACTATTTTGGATAAAAAAAGCTATCTAAAAATTTTGATTAGATGCATTTGGGGAAAAAAGCGTGTGTGCGTGTGGGGTGGGGTAGATGCCCTCTCTTCACTGTTGAGCCTTAAAAAGCTAACTATAGCTTCCGATTTCTAATCAATTCAGCCCCCTCCTAAGTTTATATCTTCATCCTTTCCATATGAAGTGGCTCTAGGGGAAAAAAATAAAGATAAAATATTGCATCCTTTTAACCTTAGGGTTGGTGGGGGGAGACTTGTTGCCATCGGATCATTTTTTAACTTTAACAAGGGAACTAGAATTTTCAATTTATAATCATATAAGTTCCCACTGAAGCTTAAGCTTATTTAATCACTTCTTCCACGAAAACCTTAGATACCCCTGGGGCACAAGTTACAGCCCTTTCCCCTGGCCTCTGGTGGGGTTATGTTGACCCCAGAGTTTTTGTCATCTAATCTTTGGACTATTTCAAACAAAATGGCTATCTTAGAATTTTGATCGGATGCATTTAAGGAAAAGAGGGTTGAAGGGGGAAGGGAGGATAGATACCCACTGATCACTTTTGATGACTCTTATAAAAGGTAGTAATTTTTGTTATTCGATGTTTAAACTATTTTGGACGTTACGGCTATTACAAAATTTTGATTGGATGCATTTGGGGGAAAAGGGCCTTAGGAGGGGGGGGTCAGGGCTAGTGGCCGTCAGATCAAGTTTGACTCTTAAAAAGGGAACTAGAAATCAAACAGTTTGTGGTAACGAACTGGTAAGGAGCGACCCGGCTCAATAGTAACCAAAACTCTAAAAAATGGAATTTTGGTACCAATAGCTACATCAAAAGAATCGCATTTTAATGCTGATTTTAAATATAAGAAATACAGATTTAAATACAAGATTTCAGTATGAAACTCATATTGAAACAAAATCCACGTAGTAATAAACTGTATAAATTATTTTATACACTTAGTAGATTTAATTAAAATGCGGTAAGTTTTTATAATTAGATTAAATAAAAAAACAAGTTTTTTCAACTGATGAACAGAAATTAACAGAAAGAACAGAAATTATTACGTTTATGAGGGGTCTTTACCTCTCATCAATACCTAACTGTAAACGTTAAAGTTCGGATTTTGTTCCAATTCTTTAAGAATTATCCCTGAATCACAAAGGCCGTTTAATTAAAATGAATAGTTCTTTGGAAGTACAAACAATACTTCAGCGTAAAGAGCGAGGTATTAACGAGGGGGCAAACCCCCCTCATATACGTAATTATTACAGTTAGTTTTAAATTTTAATGTTGCTCCGTACTTCCAGTTGAAAAAAAAACTTTTTTTTATTTAATTTCTTATTGCTTTGCAAGTAATGCTGGCAAATCTGGCAACCCCTTAAAGTAACATCCCTTCCCCATGAGAAATTCCTACATGGAAAGATCCTCCCATGTAGCCTCCCCGACCCCCTCCCACCAGAAAATATCTCCCCTAAAAATTCTGGACATTTTTGGTGCATCTATTGGTATCAAGATTCTGTTTTTTAGAGTCTCGGCTAACTAGAATGTAGCACTTAAAATAAAGACATGTTCTTCAAGCCTACTCGGATCTTGGATGGTTCACTTTTGCCGGACTAGCAGCGAAGCGTTTCTGACAATATACGTGAAAAAAACAAAATCGTAGAATATGTTCTTTTGTAAAAATTGGAGAAGAATCACCTCCATTAAAACAGAAACTGTCCCTGAAAGTGTCATCCCGATGCCCCAGCGGTGAAACAAAATACAAAATAGACTTACCAAAGCCATAAGTTTTGAATTTTTGAATTTCTTATCAATTTGTTCGAATAAAATAGCTTGATATAGATTAATTACAAATGTAACTTTGACACAAAAGGAAGATGTTGCAGTATTTCAGTTTTTGCCAAAAAAAAACTTTACATCGTGCTGGAGCCAATGGATCAGGACTGGGAGTCAGATGGTCTTTTGTATGATCTAGCTGGGCTTTTCGACTGACTTAACCTTTTTTTGTATTGATGTGTACTAATAAAGAGTTTTCCTTAAACGAAGTAGACGGTTAGGGAGTACTGGAAACGTCTTGGAATGTCAAAATTTCTTATTTTTATCATTTTATTCTAAAAATCTTTTTATCTCTTTTCAAGGATGAAATTTCCACGAGGAATGCTCAGGGCACTGACATTAATACTATTCAAATAGATAAACTCGTTTTTCACGAACCTCTTGGTCTTTGCTTTGAACTGGCAGATAATACAAGCATCGAAAAGGCATGGGATGAAGCAGTGAAGCATAATTTAAGGTCAAATAACTCTTAAACGTCATGTTTGTTCTTTATCTGTTTTCAGCATGTTCTATGGGCTGTTGCAATAAAGTTCTTTAAAAATTTCGAATTTGAGCTTGTACTTTTAAGTATTTGAAACTTTGCTCGGTGAAAAGCTAATAAGCTCAATTTTATGATTCTGTCATGCATTGTAAGGTGCTCTAAACTACAAAAGGCTATTGTCGAACGACGTTGATGTCCTTGATACCAGTGCAAGGCAGGACCAACGCATCCTCTCAAGCCTACACCAAAGCGCTTAAAGTGGCTTAGAACTGGACAGCAAGAGGTCTCTGGGACCTCCAGTTGAATAGAATAAGTTTAATTCAGTTGAATTCAAAGAAACAAGTTCAAAATCTGCTTAATCTTTGGAGTTCTACAGGACTGGAGGAATCTCCACTCCAATCGTGTAACAAACTTCAATAGCGTATAGACAAATATTGATCAACCATCCTTCGTCAAGATGCCTTGAAATTTTCAGATTAATTCCCTTAGCTTTTCCCGAGATATTATAAATACAAATTTTCAACAGCCTTGGATGCACATACAGTCTTTTGCTTTAGTTCAACTTCTCACACAAGATCCTCGAAAAGTTCTAACTTAAGATCTTCTTAGTTCTCTTAGTTCCCTTAGCCTTTCGTGAGATATTACAAATACACATTTTCGACAGCCATGGATGCACATAAAGTCTTTTGCTCTAGTTCAACATCTCACACAAGATCCTCAAAAAGTTCTAATTTAATACTCTTAGCTGTTACTGAAGTATCGCAGATCCGTCCTAAAAAAAAATTGGACATTAATGGTGTCTTTTGATTTAATTTGAAACCCTCAACAACTTGCCCTAAAGTTCGAACATAATGCCCATAGATTATCTTGGGACATTGGACAGACGCCCTTTTAATGATCTGGATGTAGACAGTGTCTTTTGATTTAATCCCTCCCCCTCAACTGTCCCAGAAAGTTCCAACTTAATACCCTTTTCGGTTTCTGAGATATTGCATCTAAGCTACTTTCTCTATGTTATACTATAGTTTCTATGCTATAGAAACTATGAAACTATGCTATAGTTTCAGTTCAAAGCAATCCAATCCACAGTCACAAGTAGTTGTAGTCGCAAGTAGCTGCATTCGCAAGTAGTCGCAGTCACAGTCTCAAGTAGACACAATCACGGTCGCAAGTAGCTACAGGTGCAAAGCAAATACTGGAGGTGCTGTGAAGAGTAGTCAAAGAGGCGAGTATTGTGAGACACAATTAGTTGAAATTGCACAGTTGCAGTATTTACTGTTGCCATTGCAAGTAGTTGCAGTCACAAGTAGTTACAGTCTTAATAGTAAGTAGTCACAGTCGCAATTGCAAGCAGCAATGAGTAGTCATAGTTGCAAGCAGTCAGAGTCGCAGTCACATGCAGTCACAGTTACAGTCATGAGCAGTCGCTGTCAAAAGTAATAGTAGTCACAAGTTGTAATTGACGACATTAATAGTCGCAGTAGCAGTAGCAGTAGTAGTACTAATAGTACAATCAGTAGTCATAGTAGTAGTAGCAGTATTAATAAAATGTGTAGTAGTTGTAGTAACAGCGAGAGCAGTAGTAGTAGTAGTAGTAATAGTAATACTAGTAGTAATAGCAATAGTTGCATTAGCGTAGTAGTAGTATTAGTAGCAGTAGAAGCAGCAGTAATAGCCCTAAAAGTTTCAACTTAATACCCTAAACTGTCTCTGAGATATCGGTGATGCACTCAATTTGCGAACCTATATACACATAGCATGCTTTGAATTAGTCCAACATCCACCTCAACAATCTTTAAAAGTTTCAACTTAACACCCTTAGGCGTTTGTGAGATATCACAGATACGTCCTTTTGACAACGGTAGATGCCCGTATTGTCTTTTTATTTAGTTCCACATCCAGTTCATTAATAGTAGTTTCATCTGATATCTGTTTGAGAGTATCCATTAGGTTGTTTGTCAAAAATTCTTAAAACATCTCTGAGACAACTAAATGATCAAAAAATTTTCATTGATTGGATATTCAACACTGGGGGTATTAATCATCACAAGAAATATTGTTGGGCTTCCCAGGGATCCCCGGGGTAAAACATTGCATTTTGGAAAAGGATCAGCTACAGCATCGTTTGTAGACATACAAATTGAAACACTAGTTTATTTAAATCACGCAAAAAATCAAACGAAATTTAGTTTTTCTAAAGAAATATCTACGTAGCCTACATATCTTTTCTCTGACTTAACTACAGATAAAAAGTACTAAACAAAAATCGGAACTTGTGTATTATTAAGAAAACATTCAATAAGTGAAGTTAGGTTCTTTCGTAAAACAAACTACGATGCAAAAATCCGGTTTCATAGCCACAAAGACAGAACTCAATTTAGTTTACTACGCATAGTGATAAAAGATAGCGTCTGAACATGGATTTTGAAATAAAGAATTGGGATTTGCCAAAGACTGATAAAGAGGCAATTATATTTTTCAAGGATAAGAGGTTGTTGCCCACAACAAAACAGTGCATCAATGGACACAACGTGACTTTATACTATATATTTGCACATTGGGGGGGGGGGTTGGTACATTATATTATATACCTAACTTAATCTAACCTAACCACCTCTATGTATAAAATATTTAATTAAAATGTACCTGCATCGTAGTTTGTTTCTTGAAAGAACCTAAATTCACTTATTGAGTGTGTTCTGAACAATACACAAGTACCCAAAAATCTACCGAGGACTATCATCGTTGTGTTTCGCTAAAAGGCCAATTTATTGGGAGTTTTGGTAACCAGCATCCCCTTCGCTGTCCTTAATTAACTGGGAAACATTAATGCACTAATAGCCGTGAGGAACAAAGTTTGCAGATGTAGTTAACATTAATATTTTTTCTTACTGGATATTGTATGCCTCAAATAAATGAGTATTATTTTTTAGTTAACAAAACTCTAGAATTATTTGGGATATTTTTCTCATCCTCTACCTTACAGCATTTTTTGGTTGGAAGATGCATTATTTTTCATACCGTTCCTTGATTTAATATCAAACAGTTCGTGGTAACGAACTGTAAGTAAGGAACGACCCGAAAATAAGGCAAATTTTTTTTCCGTATTTCCAAAAAAAGGCAAAACACCAGCTAAAACCGATAGGAATTAATGAAAATCACACCATCAAATTTAGTGTATCAGAAAACCCTCATGTAGACGTTTCAAGCTCCTATTTGCAAAAACTTGGAATTTTGTATTTTTTTTCCCCATACGATAGATCACGGATGATTGTTTTTTTTTATTAATTTTTCCCAGGGGTAATCGTATCGATCCAACGGTCATAGATTATCACAAGAGGGCTCATTTAAGCGTAAAATTAATGTTATAGTACCCTTTTTAAGTGACAGAAAATGGAGGGCAACTAGGCCTCTCCTACGCTCATTTTTTCCCAGAGTCACACGATCAAAATTTTGAGCTAGCCAT
Source organism: Artemia franciscana (assembly GCF_032884065.1). Classification (NCBI taxonomy): domain Eukaryota; kingdom Metazoa; phylum Arthropoda; class Branchiopoda; order Anostraca; family Artemiidae; genus Artemia; species Artemia franciscana. Next base: position 44,671,951 of record NC_088871.1, on the reverse strand, counting down.
TTTGTTCAGCATAGTCGAAAATTTAATAACCATGTCTTTGAGGATGACTTAATCCTCCACAGTCCGCGGGGGAAAGGCTGCATATTATGAACTTTGCCCATTGTTTACATATAGAATTGGTTAATGAGAAGTATACAGACGTATTCAGGAGGACTTTTTCTATTGGGAGGGGGTCCGGGGAAGGATATTACATGGGAGGATCTTTCCATGGAGGATGTCTTCATAGGGGAAGGGAGATTTCTATGAAGGGGGCGTCGGATTTCCCAGCATTATTTATAAAACGACCAGAAATTACATAAAAAAAACGGTTTTTTCATCTGAAAGCAAGGAACAACACTTTCTGACTTAACTATAGATAAAAAGTACTAAACAAAAATCAACTGAGTATCACCATCGTCATGTTTCGCTAAAAAACCAATTTATTGAGAGTTTTGGTAACCACCTTTCCCTTCGCTGTCCTTAATTAACTTGAGAAACAAAGTTTGCAGATGTAGCTAACATTAATTACCATCTCTTCTTACTGAATATTGTATGCAACAAATAAATGAGTATTATTTTTTAATTATCAAAACTCGAGAATTACTTGGGATATTTTTCTCATCCTCTATCTTACAGCTTTTTTTTCTGGGTTGAAGATGCATTATTTCCCACATCGTTCTTTGGTTTAATTAAATTAAAAAAAAACAAGTTTTTTCTACTGAAAGTAAGGAGCGATATTAAAAATTAAAATGAACAGAAATTATTCCGTATATTAAAGGGGATGTCCCCTTCTCAACGTCCCGCTCTTTACGCTAAAGTTTGACTCTTTGTCAGAGTTCTACTCTTTAAAACAATAAAAAACTTTCCTTACTTCCAGTTGGAAAAACTTTTTTAATGTATTTTCTCATTGTTTTTCTGAACAATGCTAGAAAATCCTGCGCCTCCTTCATAGAATTCTCTTCACCCATGATAAATTCTACCATGTAAAGATCCACCCACGTAACTCTTTCCCACCAACCCACCCACCCCCACCTCCCCAAAGCAAAAAAGTCCCCCTGAATACGTCTGTACACTTCCGAATAACCATTACTATATGTAACAAAAGGTCAAAGCTTTTGAATTGCAGCCCCTCGCCCGGGGACTGTGGGGGATCCAGTCGTCCCAAAAGACATAGTTATTAAGTTTTTCAACTATGCCGAGTAAAATGGCTATCTCAAAATTTTGATCCAGTGACTTTGGGGAAAAATGTGCGTGGGAGAGGGCCTAGGTGACCTCAAGTTTTTTTGGCCACTTAAAAAGGACACTAAAGCTTTTAATTTCCGTTATAATGAGCCATCTCGTGACATTCTAAGACCACTTTGTCGATACGATCACTCTGAAAAAACAAGAAAAAAAAAAAAAAAAAAAACAAAAATAAACACACATCCATGATCTGTCTCCGGTTAAAAATACAAAATTTCACCGCTTCTAAAGTAGGGTTCTCTGATACTCTGAACCTGATAGTGTGATTTTCGTTAAGATTCTATGACTTTTAGGGGTTGTTTCCCCCTTATTTTTTTAAATAAGGCAAATTTTCTCAGGCTCGTAACTTTTGACGAGTAAGCCTAAACGTGATGAAATTTATAAATTTAAAATTAGCATAAAAATACAATTCTTTTGACGATTTTTAGAGATTATTGGTATCAAAATTCCGTTTTTAATAGTTTCGGCTACTATTGAGCTGGGTCGCTCCTTACTATAGTTCTTTACCACGAAGTATTTGATATCAAACAGTTCGTGGTGGGTCAGGGGGAGGATACTATGTGGAAGGATGTTTTCATGGGGGAAGGTCATTCGATTCTAGAATCCGCCAAAGAGCCTCTCGGTCCACTGAGTCGAACGCAACACGGAAGTTGGCGAAGGCAAGAAAAGTTTTACGTCGGAACTCCGTAGCATTTTCTATTATCTGTCAAATCGTAAAATTATTTTCGATGGTTGAACGGCCCCCAATTTTCGATGGTATGTGGCTTCCCAATATCTACGGCAACTGGCCTTCTTTCCGATCGTTGTGATTGGAGGCAAAGATGAACTTCAGAACACACAAGCCTGTGATCTGTAGTCCCGAGCTATTCTGATCTGTAAGTCCTGCGGTTTTTCCAATGATGATCTTCAACGTTTAGAAACAATGACGTAGCCAATCATCTTCTTTTTGCGACTGTTATTGCTATACTACATATGCTGGTGGATATTTTTGCGTTCAAAGTAGGTATTTGCGATGGAAAGGTTGTTGGAACAGCATGGTTCAAGAATGCGAAGGCTGTAATCATTAAGTGAGTCGGGCGATGCAGGACCAACTGTGCCACGCCAAACACCCATATTATCAGGCACTGTAGTGTTGAAGTCACCGAAAAGAAAAGTTATATTGTGGGGAGACACTGTCATGAGACATTTGGTTAGAGCTGAGTAGAACTCTTCCTTGGTTGTGTCGTCGGAATGGTTGGTTGGGGCAAAGAAAACGATGACCGTCATCTTGCCATGCTTATGTCCAAAGCAGGCCTTCATTAGTCTGATATGGCTTTGTGCAAGGGTAATGCTTTTTGTAGGAGGCTATTTAGCGCAAAGCCAATGCCGTTCCTTCTCATGCTCCTTCCAGACCACAGCAGCGGGTGATTATTTCCTATTTGTTATTCTCTGCTTCCACTAAGACGGGTTTCTGTGAGACAGGTAATCGCCACTTTATTCATGGATGTAGAACCTCTTCTGAAATTAGGTTCTTTGATGCAGGTACATTCAGAGTCAAAACATTCCAGGTGGCCATTCGAAGCCCCATTTGATCCAGAACATTTATTTTATCAGTCTTTCTGACGCTGTCAGTACAATGTCCATTGACGTGAAATGGTCGAGATCTTAAAAGGAAGTCCGGATCCGAGGCTAGTTTGTAACTATTCGTAGTGCTTATTTTCAGGTGGAAGGTTGCTAGTCAAACTAACCCTAGGCCTAGAATCTGACTAGAGCTAGATTAAGTTAGATAATGAGATTCCCTGTGTCGGCTCAACCTACTGCAAAAGGTTGCAGCCACCCTGATCGGAGTGTTTAGTTAGGGGAAATCCCATATCCAGAACCACGTGGTCAGCAGACAAAGTCTACATCATTCTGGACGAACTCCACTCGCCTCGAACAGTCACTCTTGGGATACTGCTGACATATCTTATTGGTTACCTTATATATTATTGGTTACCTTATATATATATTATTGGACATATCTTATTGGTATACTGCTGATATATCTTATTGGTAACCAGCATACACACAGTGCGTTTTGATTTAATTTTAAAGCAACATTTAGTTTTTAAGCATAATTGGCTAATTTGATATCTTTGGGGGTTGACCTGCACAATAGCCTCACTGATATAGCTGCTGGACCGTTCAGCTATGCTGAACGAAATAGCTGTCTCAAAATTTAGATTGGATTTGTACCGAAAGTTATGGGCTAAAGAGGAGGGCTGATTGTCCTCCTGTCACGTTTCACTCTTAAAAAGGGCAATTGAACTTTTAATTTCCAATCGAATCAGCTCTTTTAAAATTTCAATGGTATTACTAGCTATTATAGAGAAGCGCTGATTATAAACTTGATTTTATGCCCTTTTAATACCTGAATGAATATAGTTTTGCCATTGAATTGATACACCCCTAAATCTTCCCTAAAAGTTTAAACTTAATGCGCTTAGTGTCATACACTAAGTGTTATAAACATAGTGTCTTGTGGCTAATTTAAATCTGCAGTAACTTCCCTGAAAGGTCTAACTTAATAATGTAAGCCCTTACTGAGACATTGGCTTGTCACCCTTTTGACAGTCTACATGATCATAATCCGCTACATCTGTCCAGATTTTCCTTGAACGCTTGATCTTAATACCCTTAAATTGCGTAATAGCAATAGTTGTAGTAGCAGTAGTAGTATTAGTAGCAGTTTGCACATAACACAATTGATTTTCTTCATCATCCCCTTCAACTCACGATGAAAGTTTCAATTTAATACTGTCAACTGTTGTTGAAGCCTTGCTGATGCGTCTTCTTGACAACTTATGTGGCCATAGTGTGCTTTGATTTAGTTCAATACAGTTTCAATACTGCTCAAAATTTTGCCTTACTAACCTTATCTTTAGTAGCAGCTGCTGTAGCACCAGCGGTTATAATAGCAGCAGAAGTAGAAGTAGCAGTAGAATTAATAGTTGTAGTCTGAACTTTAGTAGCAGATGTAGTAGTAGCAGTAATAATAATTGTAGCATAATGGTTGTTGCGGGACTAGAAGCAGCAGCATTATGATGCAAACATTGCCTTCTAGTTAGTTCAACATCCCCCAAAACAAGCCTCGTAAGTTTTAACTTCACACACAAAACTATTCCAAAGAATTACTGATATGTCCTAATGCCCTTTTGACAATCTTCATAGGGACGGCGTCTTCTGACTTAATTTAACTTTCCCCTTAAAGTGTCTTTTGTCACAGTAGTAGTAATAGTACACGACTTAATACAGCTAGCCATTGCTATGACATTATCAATATGTTCTTTTGATAACCTGTATATTCCGACACTTCTTGAAATTTTCATCTTAATGCTCTTAACCTTGCAATTAGTTGCAATAGAAAGGGCAGTTGGAGCAATAGTAATAGTATCAGTAGGATTAGTTAGTAAATTTAGCAGTGGTAATGGTATTAGTAGTAGAGTGCAAGCGTTGCCTTTTGGTCAGTTGATCTTCCCCTTTGAGCATTCTCTGAGAGTTCAAGCTTAATACACAAATGAATTCTTAAGAAACGATCCTTTGACAATCTATATGCACCTTTTGACCCCCTTTTCATCTTAATACTCTAAGCTTTACTTTGCAATTGAAGTTGTAGTTGGAGCAGTGTACTAGCAGTAGTAGCAGTTTACTAGCAGTCATTGCTCTAATCATTTCCTGACAGATCCAAATTAATACACTTTAACATTCCTGTGCTACGCCCTTTTTGACAACCTATGTACATATATGGTGTTGTGATTCAGTTCAACATTCCCCTGAACATTCCCTGAAAGGCTCACCTGAGTGCCCTTCTAATTTTGGGAAAGTAGGAGTCAAGGCCGTATACCTTTCTCAATATCATGTACTATACGTAACTGTACAATATCTATAACTGTACTATATCTCTTGCCTTAAGGGCTATGCAGGGGGGGGGGGGACCAAACGTATAATTACTGAACCTTTCAACAATACAGAAAAAATTTGTCCCAAAATCTTGTTTGAATGTTTTTTTGGGAAATAATGGGCGTTGGGAGGGGGGTTGGTTGCCTTCAAATTACTTTTGACTCTTGAAAAAGGCACTATAACTTCCATTTTCAGATCAAGTGAGCCCCATAACAGTTTACACGACCACCATATCAATAAAACTTTATAGACCCCAGGCCTAACTTGTACCCCTTGCCCCATGGCTTTGGGGGGTTGTGTCAACCTTGGAGGCATTGTAATATGTTCTTTGGACTATTTGGAACAAATGACTATCTCACAATTTCAATAAGATTTTTTTGGCCAAAAGAGGGGTAGACGAGGTGGGGAGATGCTAGTTGTCCTCCATCCTTTCCACTCTTAAAAGGGAATTAGAACTTTCAATTATCAACCAAATGAACCTATTCCATTGCTTATACAACCATCCCTTCCATAAAAACCTTAAATGCCCCCGGTTAATAATTTTTAACACTTACCCTCTGGCTCCACGGGTTTGTTTCAATCCCAAAAGCCTTGTTATATGATCTTTGGACTATTTTGAATAAAACGGGGTAACTGCCCACTGATCACTTTGATTCTTAAAAAGGGCACTAGAACTTCTGATTACCAATCCAATGATCCCCCTCCGAAGTTTTTACGGCCATGCTTTTTATAAGAACCTTATATACCCTCAAAGTATAACTCACAACCCTTGCTCTGAGGGCTGTGGGGGAGGGTGTCATCCTTAATGAACTGATGGGTGTGGATGGCAGGTTGGTTGCCCTACAATCACTTTCAACTATTAAAAAAGGCACTAGCTCTTTCAATTATGTAAGAGCGTCTAGAAGCGTGTCATGATGATGGGAAAGGCTTATTGCCTTCCACCTCACAGTACAGCTTAATGCACAGCTAGAATCACAGGAGTGGGAAAACCATTTGATAAATCATGACCAATTTGGCGCCAAATATAAGTGAATACAGTAGCAAAAAAACAGTAATTTTAAAACAGAAATGCTAGCGGGGTTTTTTTTTTTTTTAATTTACTAAGGAGCCTTCAAGTTTTCAAGTTTGCCCTCATTCAATGCCGCAACGCAACCATTAACTTTGATTTGAGAATCTTAAATGCACGAAGCCTCTTACATGTGGTACAAACAAGGTACACATAGCTCATGATACGCATGTGCAGAAAAACAAAATCCAAAAGTATGAAGAGTTTAATGTCCGAGCCACTCCATAGTCATACCTGTTTGTACTGCAGAAACGGACATTTGAAAGGCAAGTAATAGAATACTTTTGTAGTTACTACTTGTAATTGCGGACTGTAATTAAGGTGTGGTACGTCGAAATGGCACCGAAATACTAGAAGAGCAATTTTGATAATAACGCATACATAAAAAAAACCAATTTTCTATGGTGATTAAATAGTTTTGTCTTTCACCTGAAATAAGGAACAACATTAATACTTATAACAAACTCAAATTATTCCGTATATCAGGGGAGGGGCTGCCCCTTCCTCAACCCTCACTCTTTATGCTAAAGTCGTAAGATTTTTTGAAAATACTTCTCATTCAAATTCAACAGCCCTTCTGTTTAGGCAGTCTTTCTTATAAAATTGATACAAAAAGTCAAACTTTAGTGTAAAGATTAAGGGGTGAGGAGGGGGAAGCCCCACTGACCCCCTCATATACGAAACAGTTCCTTTTTATTTTAAGTTTTAACGTTGCTCCTTGCTTTCAGTTTGATTTTTTACTTATTTTGTTTCTGACCGTTTATCAAATCACACCAGAAGTCCCCTCCCCTCTCCCCTCCGTGTAAAATTTTCTGATCTTTCTTCAATGATCTTTCTTCTAGCCAAAAATTGACTAAATTGCACATTTTTGCAGATAGGAGCTTGAAACCTCTACATTAGGGTTCTCTGATACGCTGATACGCTGAATCTGATGGTATGATCTTCATTAGAATCCTTCAAGAGAAGAGGGTTACCCCCTTTTTCAAAATCAAGTAAATTTTTGCAAGCTTTACGTAGCCTTTGATGTGTAACCATAAACTTAATGAATCTTTGTGTTTGGAATCATCCTAATAAGGCGAATCGTTTGATATATCTATTGTTATATTTATTAGAGATTTGGTTACTATTTAACAACGTTGCTCTTTACTTACAGTTCATTATCACGAAATGTGCAAAACAGTTAAAATATATATCTACCCGAAAAGATTTTCTGCATATTTTCCAGAGAAATTAACTACGGATTTTTTGGGGTACCCGAGAGACCGACCGCAAACCAAACAGAAGGCTGTAAAATGATGCTCCGTCCTGCTTTCTAGGACTTTAATGGGGAACGATTGAGAGGGCAAGTTCTGTGGATGAAGGATGACAGATTGCCCAAGATTCCCTTGTTGACTAACCGCTTAGGATAGTCCCCAGTTGGGGTGGGAGGATGTTTTAAGAAAAGATTTAATGGAAACGGGGACTTCATGGGTGGTTGTAAAGAAGGACACTTTGAACAGATGAGGATGAAGGAGAAGCGTATTTAGCTTTGTTGGCCTCGACAATTCTCTACGATTTATTTCGAATTATTGCTCTGGGAAAGTTAAAATTAAACTTAAAGAGTAGGGTGTGAGGGGAAATTGTCCTCTGCATATTAAGGGTAATTCTGGGTGTACTATGAAAAATGATTAGAATTTGAAAAAAAATAAACAAGTTTTCTCTAATGAAAGTGAAGAGCAATATTAAAAGTTAAAACAAAAATAAATTATTCCGTATTTAAAGGTGGCTGCTCCTCTTCAGACTCTTAGGTTTTATTGTGCTTCAAAAACCGTTGTCGTTCAATTTTAACAACTCATGTGTTTGAGCGGTCGTTCTTAAAGAAATGGGATGAAAAGTCAAACTTTAATTTCCTGATAAAATATCTATTAAAAAGAGACAGCTTATTAGTTGAAATACGTTATATATACTTACAAATACGAGCAGATTGGAATGAACAGATTGAACAAATTGAAAAATATAAAAATCAACAGATTGATATATAGGATTAATAACTAATAGGATGGATTGGAAAATCTAAGGAGTGAACCTTCTCATTAGCCTCCATGGATTTTTTCTGATTTTCTTTTGCCCTATGTCATCCCTTAGTGACTGCTGATTATTTTTCTTAATATTCTTTTTCTATATTGCACTTCTTTTTTATCTTTAAAAAAATATTCTAAAGGTAGAATAAAAAAAACAAAATTCTTTGTATTTGCTCTCACTGATTAGGTATAACATTTTCTAACTTTTTTCCACTTTTCATGCATTTACTTTGATTTTTAATATAATAGGGAAGGGGGATACAAAACAGGGAAAACGAATCTAGCCATTTAGTTTGAAGCTGTATTGCATTTAAGTAGAGAGAAAAGGCGTTAAACAAAAACTGAGAAGAATTACTATAAGAAGAGCTTCCATAATGATCCTTACGATCATAATCACAAAGTGTCAAATAAAACAAAAGGTTTCCACTTTCTAACTGGATAAATAGAAAATGAACATATTAGATTCCTTATCCCTATCTTTCATAAACGCTACATTAACCCTCGCAATTCTAGACACTGGAAGGAAGTACGAACTGTTTCTAAGAAAACCTTTCTTATAGGAATCTTCTTTGAAGGAAAAACCGAAGTGTCCCAGTAGGGTGTCAAGAATTTCCGATATAAGAACGGAAGTTGTCCGTTACGGAAGCTTCCTAACCTCACACTAAGATAGGGTAGGGCGTTCAGTTGGTCATTCAGTCTTCGTGAGATCAGGATAACTTACTAATAAGCCAATGTAAAGTATTCTTGACTAAATTGTTATTGACCGAAATATTCTTTCTTTTATTAAAAAAAAAAAAAGTGCTGCTATAGAAAATTACCACCAGTACAAAATATCATGTTTAAGACTTATTTTAATTTCAAACTTTTTTAACCCAAAATCTATTTTTTTTTCTGTCATGGTTGCCAGATTTAGACGCTTAAGAGATCCCCAAACCTTGCTAGCATAAGTTGCATTTTCTTTTGCCATTACGTTTTGCATAATGTTTAATCCTTCGTTTCGAAGACTCTAAAGATGGTCTTGATACTACTTCTACTGCTACAAATAACTGACCACACCACCAAGTTGCCTGAAGCAAACATAGCTACGCACGCTATGTTTCTCCCAGGAAGTTCCATTTTCCCTTAATTCCTCCTTTACGACATCCTCCCCCAAACCGTGGACAACTTGCTTTCCATTTAGTCCTAGACAGTTGGCCGAAAACAACAATCTTTGGCAATCTGTCATTTTTTATCTGCACAACGTGCCCTAGCCATCTGAACCTTTCTTTTATTATAGTCCTTGAAAGTGAGATTGAGCCACACTTTTCGTTAAGCCTACTGTTTGAAATACGGTCGATCAGTCGGGTAACCAAAATGATCCGTAGGCAATTTCTTTGGAAAACTAGCAGATTTTCCTCCATTTTTCAGTGCTACCGTGCTTTAGAACCGTGTTTGATCACTGTCATCACCGTAGCTTCCTATGTTCTAATCTTTGTTTGTAGACTTATCTTCCGATTCTACCAAACGTTTTTTTGTGAAAAAAAAAATACTCTGAGCTTTGGCTATTCTACTTTTAACAATTTCACGGCTCCCACGGCAAATTTTTAGTTGTTATTCATAAATTGTGAATAAACAAACTTGAAATTGATGGGTAATCTCTATTCATGCTTATCACCAAAGAAAGCCGTCTTTCGAGAATCAGGTAGTAAATGTGTCGTCCTAAGGCCAATTTTGTGAGGTCTTGTGTCCAGAGTGAGAGGCATTTAAAAAAGGTGAAACTATCAAGTTTACAAGACAATTGTTGACACCAAATTGAACATTTCCTCCAAGGTGCAAAAACAGGCCAATTAAAAAAAAAAAAAAAAGATAAGCCTCACCAGCATCTCATTTTGTGTTTTCAATTTAGGATTGAATCAGAAATCACTTAGCTGGTTCAAGAAGCACAATATTCATTGACAGTTTTCTTGCCTCCCCCCACCAGAAAGAGCCAAAAATTAACGATATTACCATAAATTATAAGTAGCTACTCTGATCATTAAATCTAACATAATTTTAATGTGCATTTAATTTAACTTAAGTAGCTTCAATTTAAATTTTATTTGTAAGTTTAATTTGCTAGTTAAAAGATAAATACACCATTGAATTCGGTATTCAGCAGTGACTGTTAGACGTCTATCAACATCAATAGAATATGGAATTTTGAATTCAATGGTTCGCGTTTTTTCCCCTTCATCAGAGGCGTAGCTCTGGCTTTTTTATTGGGAGGGTAAGAGAGGGTCCTCATTCGGATAGTTTATGGGAATGGGCTACCCTTCAGGAGAAATTAGTTGCTGTTCTGGCCTATTCAATTTGCTTATACTTAGAGTAAGTATTAATGTTATTATATAAGTATTTCAGTAAGTAAGTAACTTGCTGCCAAAAAAACTCCATTTTATTTTAATAAATACGAAATTCCAAAAACTACAAAATAATCATAAATGCTAGGTTATTTATTTCAAATGTGTTCCCCTAAAATTTGTGCACCTGGGGCGAGTTTCCCCTCAACACTCTCCACTGAAACTACCTGGAGGGAAGAATGTTGTTGAAAAACTTGTGAAAGACACAAGTCTTAATGTGTTTTAAAATTCTGATGATTTTGTTCACAATTTTCTCCCATTGGTCTAGAGAAAAGTCAAGTCTCTTTTCAAACAGTTCGTGGTAACAAACTGTAGTAAGGAGCGACCCGGCTCAATAGTAAAAGAAACTCTAAAAAACGGAATTTCGATGCTAAAAGATATATCAAAGGATTGGATTTTTATGCTGATTTTAAATATATAAGTTTCATCAAATTTAGTCTTTGTCATCAAAAGTTACGAGCCTGAGAAAATTTGCCTTATTTTGGAAAATAGGGGGTAACACCCCCTAAAAGTAATAGGATCTTAACGAAAATCACACCATCGCATTCAGCGTATCAGAGAACCCTATAGAAAAAATTTCAAGGTCCAATCTACAAAAATGTGGAATTTCGTATTTTTTGCCAGAAGACAAATCACGGGTGCGTGTTTGTTTGTTTGTTTTTTTTTTCCCAGGGGTCATCGTATCGATCAAGTGGTCCTATAGTGTTGCGAGAGGGCTCATTCTAACGGAAATGAAAAGTTCTAGTGCCCTTTTTAAGTGACCAAAAAAATTGGAGGGCAGCTAGGCCCCCTCCCACGCTCATTTTTTTTACCAAAGTCAACGGATCAAAATTTTGAGATAGCCATTTTGTTCTGCATAGTCGAAAACCATAATAACTCTGTCTTTGGGGATGACTTACCCCCCACAGTCCCTGGGGGGGCTACAAGTTACAAAGTTTGACAAATGTTTACATTCAGTAATGGTTACTGGGAAGTGTACCGACGTTATCAGGGGGATTTTTTTGGTTTGGGTTTGGGGTTCAGGGGAGGGGGCTATATGGGAGGATCTTTCCTTGGAGGAATATTTCATGGGGGAAGAGAAATTCAATGAAAAGGGCGCAGGATTTTCTAGCATTACTATTAAAAAAAACAAGAATGAAAATATAAACATGAAAAAGTTTTTTCAATTGAAAGTAAGGAGAGGCATTAAAACTTAAAACGAACAGAGATTATTACGCATATGAGGGGTTCTAAAAATACCTTAGCATAAAGAGCGAGGTATTTAGGAGGAGATAAATACTTCGCTCTTTATGCTAAAATTTTTTTAAGTAATTTCAACTATTTATCCTACGGCCTTTCTGATTCAGGGGTCATTCTTAAAGAATTGGGACAAAACAAGATTTAGTATGAAGAGCGAAGTATTAACGAGGGGACCAACCCCCTCATATATATAATCATAAATATAAGAATATAAAAGTTTGTTACGTAAGTTAATTCTTAAGTTACGTATATTTTTTACTAATAAAAACGTTCATTAAAAATTAAAAGATCTAGTTGCCTTTTTAAGTAACCAAAAAATTGGAGGGCAACTAGAACTCCTTCCCCACCCCTTATTTCTCAAAATCGTCTGATCAAAACTAAGAGAAAGCCATTTAGCCAAAAAAAGAATTAATATACAAATTTTATTTTAATAATTTATGTACGGAGAGCCAAAATCAGACACGCATTAATTCAAAAACTTTCAGAAATTAAATATAAAAAAAACAAGTTTTCTGAAATGAAAGTAAGGAGCGACATTAAAACTTAAAACGAACAGAAATTACTCCGTATATGAAAGGGGCTTTTCCTCCTCGACACCCCGCTCCTTGCACTAAAGTTTGATTCTTTCTTGCGACTCTACTTTTTAAAACAATAAAAAACTTTAGCGTTTTTTTATATTTATTCTTGAAAGGGGCCATCACAAACATGAGCCAAAGCTGAGGTTGTACCATTAATTGGATCAGGGAGGTTAATTAACTTGGTCAAATTTGAGCTGCTTTCACTGTTAAGATTGTCTTCACTTTCTGTTATTGTGCTACTATAAAACGACATAGGTGGGAATCAAATCCCTCTTCAATACCTTCTTTTTGTTTCATTTTCTGTTCCCTTTTAAAGTTGTTTCTGAGCCAAAGAAAGAAAGCAAGGAGCTCTGCCCTTTATTGTTTTTATTAGCTTGTTATAACCAAATAAAATTGATACGAATTTTATTTTTGATAACGTTATAAAACACATCAAGGTTGAGAGCTTGAGAAAGCTGGTTTTAAAGGAACCGAAAGTTTTGTCATCTTACATTGCTTGCATTCTACATCACCGACACGCTTATTCTGAATTAATAATTTACAGAATATACAGCAGAACAGGTGTCCCGATCCAGGGACCACATGGGCATACGCGCTTCCACCTGATGGGAGTAGGGGGATGTATCAAGTGGTTAAAAAGTGAAGATAGCCTGTTCCATCCTTAAGTCTTTCATAGGATGTTTTTCTTGAAGTGAGAACGAAGAAAAACTACTATTTAGCCAAGACATTACACGATCAAATTCAAAAATAATACAGAATACATAAATAAACAATGCACAAGCATCAAATAAACATAATTTATTTAGTGGACTCTTTAATAGTAAAGCTGTCAGCAATTATTTACTGCAGACGACAGTAGTGTACTGTAAACAAGCTTTCAGGTAGGTGATGGTGAGTTTAATAAGCTTGACTTTTTCGCCAGCCATACTGTTAATATTAAAATACCCCTCTTCCACTTCCTTCAACTCCCGTACCCGCCATAGGAAACTAAATCTCGCAGTTGAACTATGCATTATGTCAGCAGCTCCGATCATCGCATCGTTCAGTTTTACGTGACTTGAAAATGACGTCTTAGCAAATCAAAAAGTACAGCTTTTAAATTGCCATTGCTAAAACCTTATATCGGAAAATTACAACCCCCCTCATTTAACAACAAGAAAAAAACTTTTTTGCATGGTCATCAGTGATATGTCCTCTTATTTTTTTTTTTTTTCTTTTCATTGCTATTGAGGCACTGGAAGATCATAGAGAGCCAGTTAAGGACTCATAAAACCTAATTCTTATATCTTTTTAAATGTAAAAAGAAGTTTTTTAACTGCAAGTACGGATCTACATTAAAACATAAAAAGAACAGAAATTACTCCGTATATGAAATGGGTTGTCCGTAAAGAGCGAGGCGTTACGGAGGGGACAACCACTTTCATTTACGGAGTAATTTCTGTTCGTTTCAAGTTTTGATGTCGCTCCTCACTTGCAGTTAAAAAAAAATATATTAAGTTTCTGAACGTTTTTTAATTAATGTATGTTTTGACTTTGGCTCACTGCACATGAATAATTAAACGAAATTTGCATTAATTTCTTTTTTTGCTAAATGGCTTCCTCGTAGTTTTGATCGGATGAAAAAGAAAAAGGGTTGGGGAAGGAGGCATAGTTGCCCTCCGATTTTTGGTTACTTAAAAATGGAACTATTTTTTATTTTTGTACGAACGTAAGTTAGTAATAAACATACGTACCTTACGATTTAACTTACGTAACAAACTTCTATATTTTTGTATCTTTATTACGTATATTAAGGGGTTTCCTCCTCGTCAAAACCTCGCTCTTTACACTAAAGCTGAAATTTTATCCCAAATCTTTAAGAATGACCCCTGAATCACAAAGGCCGTAGAATAAATTGTTAAAATTACTAAAAATGCTTTAGCGCAAAGAACAAGGTATTGTGGAGGACACGAACACCCTAATACACATAATATCTCATGTTAGTTTTAAGTTGTAATGCTACTCATTGCTTCCAGTAATGGAGAATTTTTTTTCTTTTTTTTTAATAATGCTAGAAATTCCCGCGCCCCCTTCATGGAAATTCTCTTTCCTCATGAAAAATTTCTCCTTGGAAGTCCCCCCACGTAACCCCCTCCCCCAACTCACTCCCACCCCAACGCAAAATAGTCCCCCTGAAAACGTCTTTACACTTTATAATAGCCGTTACTATGTGTAAACAATGGTCAAAGTTCGTAACTTGCAGCCCCTCCCCTAGGGACTGTGGGGGATAAAGTCGTCCCAAAGACATAGTTATTAGGTTTTCGACTTAGCTTAACAGAATTGCTATCTCAAACTTTTGATATGTTGACATTGGGGACTATAGTGGGTGGGGGCCTAGGTGCCCTCCAATTTTTTGGTAACCTAAAAAGGGCACTAAAACTTTTATTTCAGTTGGAATGAGCCCTATTGCAACATTCTAGGACCACTGGGTCGATACGGTCACCCCTGGGGGAAAACAAATAAACACGTATTCGTGATCTGTCTTCTGCAAAAAAAAAAACAACAAAATTCCACATTTCTGTAGATGGGAGCTTGAAACATCTACGGTAAGGTTCTCTGATACTTTGAATCTGATGGTATGATTTTCGTTAAGATTTTATGACTTATAGTGGGCGTTTCCCCTATTTTCTAAAATAAGGCAAATTTTTTCAAGCTTGTAAATTTTGATGGGTAAGACTAAACTTGATGAAGCTTATATATTTAAAATAAGGATTAAACTATGATTCTTTTGATGTAGCTTTTGGTATCAAAATTCCGTTTTTTAGAGTTTCGGTCATTATTGAGCCAATATTTCGTTCGATATTGAGCCAATATCGGTCAATATTTCGTTACCACGAACTGTTTGATTGCTTTGTTTCATATATATATATATATATATATATATATATATATATATATATATATATATATATATATATATATATATATATATATATATATATATATATATATATATATATATATATACATATATATATATATATATATATATATATATATATATATATATATATATATATATATATATATATATATATATATATATATATATATATATATATATATATATATATATATATATATCTATATACATATATATATATATATATATATATATATATATATTTATATATATATATATATATATATATATATATATATATATATATATATATATATATATATATATATATATATATATATATATATATATATATGTATATATATATATATATATTAGAGTCGACAGAACTGTCATAAAAAGCCACAGGGTGCACTAAAAGCGCAACTTGGGCAATATTTTTGGAGTGGAAAGGCTGGTTTGGACACGTTGGTATCATAGAGAGCTAATTATGGGCTCATTTATAAACTAATTTTTATATTAGTTTCTCTTTATTAATTTGACATAAAGAGACAATCATAAAGTGCCTCATGGCCCCAAAAAGTGTACGTTGGTTTTTTTTTCATTTTTTAAATAAAAAATAACAAAGAGGTTGTTATCTAATGAAATTTTGGGCAGAAAAATTTCTCCCCATCCTGTGGAAATTCTCTTCCATGGAGAATACGCCCTGGAAATTTTTCTTACTTTTGAAATAGCGACAGTATTTTTAATTTAAAGCATTCGAAAAGAAATGTGTGAATTCTTTGAACCTATTCATTAAACATTGTTTGATCAGGAATATCCATGAAATATGAATATTTCTTAGCAGCCTTATCGTCGAAACCTTACATTATTTAAAACTTGCCAGGGATGCTAATTGGATTGGAAAAATTTACACATAGAGTCTGAAAATTGCCTTCCCCTTTATATCTCCCCTTTTTATCTATAAGAATTTCACAATCTTTTTGCATAAATCATGGCATGGGGAGCATAAATTTTTGGAAGAGGGGGGGGGGCACTGAACATTTCTTACATCTAAAATTCCCTTCACCAAGCGAAGCTCGGTCTCCTAGTGCTGCATGTTAAAACTGATAAAAATAGATAAAGAGTATGGGTTGGTACTGCTTATTTGTGAACATAAAATTTCTAAATAGTGATATATATATATATATATATATATATATATATATATATATATATATATATATATATATATATATATATATATATATATATATATATATATATATATTTCGGATTTGCATAATCGTAGTTGCAACAGACATTTCGTGCAGCATGTCATACAATTATGTCACACAATCATGTCACACAAGCATGTCACACAATCACACGAGATAAATGTCACACAATTAGCGCTGGCGTTACGTGAAATGCGACTAATAACAGTAATAACCCTCAGTACATTTATGTCAATTCTTTTTTTGGAGCTGGTTAAAAGAAATATTTAAAAAAGCAAAAATAGCTAAAAGTCAGCATAGTATCAAAAAGTTCGTGGTAAAGAACTGTATGAGGAGCGACCCGGCTCAATAGTGACCGAAACACTAAAAAACGGAAATTTTACACTAATATATACATAAAAAGAATTGGATTTTTATGCTGATTTTAAATATATAAGTTTCATCAAGTTTAATATTACCACGAGCCTGAAAAAATTGGCATATTTTCGAAAAGAAAACCCTAAAAGTCATAGAATCTCAATGAAAATCATACCATCAGATTCAGCGTATCAAAGAACTATTCTGCAGAAATTTCAAGCTCCTATTTGCAAAAATGCGGAATTTTTTATTTTTGCCAGAAGAAAAATCACGGATCTTTCGCGTGTTTATTTTTTTTCCATGGGTAATCGTGTAGACCCAGCGGGCCTATAATGCCGTGACAGGGCATTGACAGGCTCAGTAGCCTGATATCGCCCATCGTGTAGACAGGCTCATTTTAACGAAAATTAAAAGTTCTAGGGCCCTTTTTAAGTGACCAAAAAATCTTTTTTCCCAAAAGTCAACGGATAAAAATTTTGAGATATTTATTTTGTTCAGCATAGTCGAAAAATCTAGTAACTATGTCTTTGAGGACGACTTAATCCCCCACAGTTCCCGGAAGAAGGGCAGCAAGCTATAAACTTTACCCATTTTTTGAACATTGTATTGGTTATTGGGAAATATACTGACGTTTTCATGGGTATTTTTTCTGGTGGTAGGGGGGTCGGGGAGAGGGGGTTACGTGAGAAGACCTTTCTATGGTGGAATTTATCATGGTGGAATAGAATTTCCATGCAAGAGGTGCTGGATTTTCCAGCGTAATTTAAAAAACAATGAGAAATTAAATAAAAAAAAGGTTTATTCAACTGAAAGTAAGGAGCAACATTAAAACTTAAAACGAACGGAAATGATTACGTATATGAGGGGGTTCGTCCCCTCCTCAATACCTCTTCCTTTACGCTAAAGTATTTTTAGTAATTTCAAAAGAGCTATTTATTCTAATATTTTGTAATTCAACGGCCTTTGTGATTCAGGGTTCATTCTTAAATAATTGGAACAAAATTCAAACTTTAGTGTAAAGGGCGAGGTACTGAGAAGCGGGCAAATCATCTCATATACGTAATAAAAATATATGAATATAGAAGTTCGGCGCGTAAGTTAATTTGTATGTTACGTTCATTTATTACTAATGAAAACGTTTGTAAATAAAATTAAAAGTTCTAGTGGCTTTTTTAAGTCACCGAAAAAATTGGAAAACAATTAGGCCAACTCTCTCGCCCCTTTTTCTCATAATCGTCCGATAAAAACATTGAGAAAGCCATTTGGCCGAAAAAGTAAAATTAAAATGCAAATTTCGTTTTAATTACTCATATAACGTGAGCCAACTTGTATTAATTCGAAAACGTTCAGAAACCAAATAAAAAAAATAATTTTTTCAACTGAAAGCAAGGAGCAACATCAAAAATTAAAACGAACAGAAATTATTACGAATATGAGGGGATTCGTTCCCTCTTCTATACCTCGCTCTTTACGCTAAAATATTTTTAGTAATTTCAAAAGAGCTATTTATTCTAATTTAAGCGCCTTTGTGATTCAGGGGTCATTCTCCTCAACGCCCCACTCTTTCCGCTAAAGTTTTTATTGTTTTAAAAAGTAGAGTTTTGAGAAAGAGTCAAACTTTAGCATAAAGAGTGGGGCGCTTGGTTAGTATGGGTTAATGGTTAGTTTGGCTAATGGATCTGTATGTGAATGAAAAAACGCAAGGAATAGAACTGTGTCGGCGCTTATTAGACGTTTTAATTACAAAGAAGAGAATTTGTAGCTATATCGGAGTTTTAATTTATATATTGGAAGTAAAAACTAAAACAATTAAATGATTTCTGGAGCCCTGCCTCCCCCTCCTACTAGCTTCAATGACTAAACTGTAACTGATTTGGCCTATCTAGCTACGGTGTGAGTATCATAAGCAGCGCAATAGCGCTGCCGAAATAAAGAGCAATGTGGACACAATGTATTATTTATTTATTTATTTATTTTTGGTTTAGACAAGGGTCCTTCGTGTCGAAGGAGTTATCGTAGAAACTTCAAAAAAGGCTCATTCGATTGGATATTGAAAGGCCTAGCCCCCTTTTAAAAGTCAAAAATTGTTGGAGGGCAACAAACCCCCCTCCCGCACCCACCATTTCTCCAAACACATCCAATTAAAATTTTGAGATAACCACTTTGTTCAATGTAGTAAAAAGGTCCGAAAATTATGTCTTTGAGCATGACATCCCCCTCATCCCTGAGGACAAAAGTTGTAAGTTATACCCTGGGGGTATATAAGGTTTATATAGAAAGTTTGATCTTATAAAATTCGAAGGGGGCTCATTGGATTAGTAATAAGAAGTTCTAGTGCCTTTTTAAGATTCAAAGTGATCAGAAGTGGGATGACCCCCCAAACACACCTCGTATTGTGCCGGAATATGATGCAGCTGATAGAGAATTTGAGGTAGCCATTTGTTGTCGTATAAACTACGAAACAGGTTCATTCGACTGGATGTTGAAAGGCCTAGTGGCTTTTTTAATTGTAAAAGGTGATTTGCGACGCACAAGCCTCTCTTGCACGCCCATTAATTCCCAAGACACGTCTAATCAAAACTTTGAGATAACCATTTTGTTCCCCAAATGCATCCGATAGAGATTTTGAGATAGCCATTTGTTCAAAAACAGTCCAAAGATCATATAAAAAAGTCTTTAGGGTTGACAGGATCCCCCAGAGTCTGGGAATAAGGGTTGTAAGTTATGCCCAAGGGGCATATAAGGTTTTAATGAAAGGGATAGTAAAGTAAACTTTAGAAGAGGCTCATTTGATTGAAAATGTATAGTTCAGCTTCCTTTTAAGGTTCAAACATGATGAAGAGCAGCTAGCCCCCCCCCCCCCTGAATCCTCTTTTCCCAAAATGCATTCAACTAAAATTAAGATGGACATAATCCCCAAGAGTCCACGAGCAAGGGTTGTAAGTTATGCCCCAGGGCACTTAAGGTTTATTATGGAACGGGTAGTCGTATAATTCAGGTGAGCCTTTAGAGAATGGAAGTGTTGGAACATAATCAAAACACGTTAAGTATATATGGATTATCAAAGGGGTGTAACACAGGAATAACTGAGTATATTAATTTGGAAATTTTAGGAAACAACAAGACATATGATCCAAAAGGCAATATTTGCATGCTACCAATATTACCATAACTACTACCACTATTACTACCATGCTACTCCATTTACAATATTGAGAGAAATTTGAACTAAACTAAAAGACGCTATGTACATGCACGCTGTCAAAATAGTGTATCTCAAGAATTTATTTGGGTATTAAGTTGGAACTTTCAGAGAATGCTTAAAGGTCTCACAAAAAGGCAATATGTGCACACTGCCGCTAATACTACTGCTGCTGCTACGTTTACTGCTATTGCTACTACTACTTCTATTGCAACTACTTGTAAGGTTAAGAGCATTGAGATGAAAATTTCAAGCAGTATATGAGGATGCAGGTTATCAAAAACACAAATCAACAATGTCATAGCAATGGCTAATTGTATTGAGTTGAAACTTCCAGGACCTGATGAGAGGGAGGTTCTACTGACCAAAAGGTATTACGTTAATACTACTAATGCTAGTAATACTACCGCTACTCAAAACTAATCCTATTAATATCAATACTGCGACTGTGACTACCACTACAACTATGCCTCAGGGTAGGAAGGTGAAATTTGCAATGAATTTTGAGTGGGGAAGGTGAACTGAATCGCAACATACCGTCTGTGTGCAGTTTGTCAAAAGGGTGAAACAGCAATATATTTTGAACGGCTTGGGGTGTGAAGTGGAAAATAACAAGGATTGTTGTGAGGGTTGTTGAACTATACAAAAGAAAATATTTGCATCTTAAGCTCCTACTTCTACTCATACTACTATTACCATTATTACTACTTCTATTACTACTACTGCCGCTAAAGCTTAGGCTAACACAATTAATTCTACTGAAACTACGTCTGCTACTGCTGTTAAAACCAAGAATATTAAGGCGAAAAAATTTGGGATATACAGAACCTGTATGGAACTAGTTTGAGACAAACTATTCCCACACAGGCTATCAAGCAGACGCATCAAAAATTCTTCAGGAACAGCTGATGGTATTAAGCTGAGACTTTCAGCGCGTGTTGAAGGGGATGTTGAAAAACCAAAGGTGCTATGTGCATACTGCTACAACTATTGGGACTGCGCACAGTGCGCAAGCTAATAGCAACAAGGTGAAGCCTCTAAGGAATATTTAGGGGGATGTTGAAAAAATCAAAACAAACTATAAGCACGTGGACTTTCAAAAAGGTGACAAAGCAATATCTGAAGAACGACTTATATTATTAACTTAGATCTTTAAGGGTAAATTGTGGGGGGATTTTGAACTAGCCAGTAGGCACTATGCGTATACTTTTAATACTACTACTACAGTTACTCTACCTAATGACGCTAAGGTATTAAGGTGAAACTCTAGGGAACATTTAGGGGAAGTTTCAATTAAACGAAAACACTGTATGTATGCAGGTTTTCATATCATTGAAACTTATAAATGAGCTAATTCGATTCAAAATTGAAAGTTCTGTTGTCCCTTTTAAGAGTAAAAACAAGATTAGGGGAAAGCAGTCTTTCTATCAAACCCATTCATTTTTTGAACGCATCAAGTCAAAACTTTGAGATAACCATTTTGTTCAGCACAGTAGAACGGTCCAGCAACTATGTCTTTAGGGATATTGGGCTGGTCTACCCCCCCCCCCCCCCACACAATTATCCAATTTGCCCTTTATGCTTTAAAACTAAATGTCGCTTTAAACTAAATCAAAAGGCATTGATTTTTATGGTTGCCAATAAGGCGCCTCAGCAATACATCGAGAACGACTGTGGTATTAGGTTGAAGTTTTTGGGGCTACTACTATTACTACTTCAGGTCTTCAAATTTGAATAAATAAAATAATCTAAGTGCATCCAGGTTTTCACAGCGCATAGACAGAATCTTTGGGAATAATATTAAGTTTTATTTTTTAGATCAAAAATCAAAAAATACTGTTTGTGTCAGGATTAAAAATTGTAGAAAAACTTTCTCCAGAATAGAAATTGTAACCCGAACTGTGGATTCTTATAGAAAAAACTGAAAAGATATTGGATTTTTTTTTCTTTTCATCAAAAAGACTATGTCAATAAAAAAAACGAACAGAAATTAATTTAAAAAACTTTTTCCACAAAATGAGTTATTCAAAGAAAAGTAAAGAGCCTCATTTAGCCAAAAAAGAGCAGAAATAAAATCAAATAATCTTCTAAGCGTAAAAATACCACAAATGACCATCAATAAATAAATAAATGAAACTCAAAACAAACAGAAATTACAATAAATAGCCGAGCCAAACTCAAAACGAGTAGAAATTGACATGAGTAGGGCTGGTAAGCCAAATACCTTCTCAAAACCAGAATATCATTTACGCTTTACTGAAAACAAAATACGTTTTACATATTTTTACTTTTTTTAGTTTAATAAATAAAAAACTATCAAAACTTTACGGAATAAATATCAGTATATGTCAATTAAACTGACAATCCACGTTCATTTGTTTTTCTTTTTTCTCAGTAAAGTGCAAATTATATTCTGGTCTTGAGAAGGCATTATTTAAACTTTAAGGATCAAAAAATTTCTTGTTTTCAATGGTTTCTTGTTTTTCAGTGATTCCATTTCTGTCCTATTTGCAGATGTAAATGGTGTATTCATTTCAATATTTGAAAGTTTTAAATCTTATTTTGAACTTACAGATTTTAAGAAGTAAAATATCCTTAACTATCAGGGGGGGGATTTAACCTGAGCAAAAATGGCAACACAGGAAGTATAGTACGTTTTCGCAATTTTCCCGTTAACTAGGCTCACCAATTTACTTGACGATTAGTTTCAAAGACGGTATATTTGCATAAACATTAATGTGGAACATATTAGACAGTGAATATTAAAAGCCCTGTTTTTTTCATTTTTTTTTATATTTAAAACAAGGGCGGATTGATAAATAAAAGAATTATCTGCTCAAAGTAAAGAACTAAGTTGAAACTTAAAAAGAGAGTCCCTCGTCATAATTAATCATGTGTCCCTACCTACAAAACACAAAATCGCAAAGTCAATACCTAGTTTCAGGGCTCAATTAAGGTTTTTAATTAGGGCTGCTAACGGTAACGAATAATCTGCTTAGAAATAGCCAATTAAATGGTACATAGGTACAAATGGCATTATTGGTATAAATGGTAAATTAAATGGTATATATAAGCGTATATTAAATGGAAAACAAACTAAATCGTACATTTACCTTTCCGCTATCGATTTAGCCTAATTAGCTCTCCACAAAATTTACCAAAAAAACTATTGATTTTTGTAAAATGCCCGAAAAAATAAAAACAAGTTTTCCAACATTCCACCTAAAGTAATGCCTATTTTCAAAGACTTTCAGTGAAGAAACGTGTTTGAATTATTTATAGAAGTTCAAATAAATTTGAGCGGTGATAGTTAAGTGCCATCTTTTGGCCCAATAGTCTTAATGGCTAAAAATAAATAATTTTTTTATTGTATTGCAGCAATAGCTATTAGCAGATTATATATCTAGTTGACTATATTTACAGGAAGAAAGAAAATTATAGTCTGTAATCAATGGATGGTGACAATAAAATTATCCTCAATGTCGGAGGCATCAGATTTGAGACTTATCGAACGACATTGAAAAAAATTCCAGCAACACGGCTTTCACGACTAACTGAAGCATTGGTTAACTATGATCCTTTACTTAATGAATATTTCTTTGACCGGCATCCTGGGGTCTTTTGTCAAATACTTAACTATTACAGGTAAACACGCTTTAACTTATCTTTAAAACACAGCGTGTACTTCCTTTACTTTCGGCTGGAACCAGCAAGGTTGTATCCAGGGGGTGGGTACTGGGTTTGAACCCCCTCAAAATTTTTATACAACTCATAAAAACGTAACAGAAATGTATATAAACAAATTTTTGATTCATTTTCCAATTATTGTCCCCACCCCCAGGGAAAATCCCCATCCGAACAAAAACCCTGGGCACGACCTTGGGAACCAGCCACTGTTGTTTTATTTGCAATGCTTGTCGTATTTCGAGGCTAGATCAGCGTTAGGACTATCTTGAATATGAGAGGAGTTACCACCGTTTGCCCTGGGACTATGCCATCGACTCTTTACGTAAAAAGTAAAAGAAAATTGTTCTCTGCCGCTGCGCTGACGGAATAATATATATTTTATGACCTCCGGCTCCATGCTACCAAACGTGGTAAAGAAAAAAAACCCAGCAAATGCACATGCATTAGAAAGAAACATAAATTCATAATATGAAGCAATAAACCAGCTTCCGTGACCATTCTTTTTGAAAGGTCAAAAGACCAAGGCCATTTTCCTTCTTGTTGTCATTTCCCTCTATTCGGGGAAAACAATGCGTATTTTCTTATGCTAATACTTTTAATACCTTTAAGTACCTCAAAATTTGGCAAATTTCAAAAGAATTTTTATTCCTTTATTTAAACACATAAAAAAAGGAATATTTTTACCCCCTCGCCCTATCAGAAAAAGGCTCAATGATCAGTATCGTGAGTAATATGCCACTAATACTACTAAAAAGTCAATACAGCACCAAGCCACCTTTGGCCAATTCACCTGCGTACGATGCTTCTCCACCCCAGTATATTATATATTACAGGGTTTATCTCCTACAATGAAGTTCCAATGTCTTTTAAATCCGTTCTTATGGCCTCTTCCCACCTCATTAAGGAACTATCTGCTTTCCGTTTTGCCAAAGGCGGATGGTCAACTTAAGCAATATTTAGAAATCTATCTTCCTTGATCTGTATAATGTGTCATAGCCATTTGAGCCTTTCTGTCATTATTGCCTCAGGGAATGACATAGAACTGCATTTCGCACATAATATGCTGTTCGACATACGGTCAGTCAACGGGACACCTGAAGCTATTACATTTAAAAGTTTTCAAGAGCCACGTCCAAACACGTCCAAGAGCCATACTTCACCATTGTCATTGTCGTGGCTTCCAATATTCAAATTTTTCACAAACTAATTTTCCTACTTTTCCAAAGTATTTTAAATCTGAGAAAACACATCAGACCTTGGCTGTTCTACTTTTTACATCTTCTCTGTGCCCACCTCCTAAATTAGAACTACTACCCCGGTAAGTGAAACTATCAACTTGATCGTTCTTCTTGTTACCACATGTCACCTCTTTAGCTTCATTTTTTCCCAGTTTAAATGATTCATTCTTCTTATATTTTTATGCCTATTCATGCATTTTGATCTCGCAAAACTACCAAAAATTCATTCATTTTGCTATAAACTAACTAAGACAAAAAATAAAAGAAGAAAAAAGAGCCCGCATAAGAAACAAAAGTTTTCAATGCATCGTTATTTTCATCAGGTTTCTGTTTCTTAAAGTTTCGGTTTCTAGTGACTAGGGTTGGTCTTTATTTGTTCATTACTATGGTCAGTTCAATACTATTAGCTCCCTTGGACACAATAATTGCTGCCGGTCTTCCCTGAATTCCTTGCACAGATGATTTGTTATATCCATCCCTCTTTTGTCAGCATGAGGATTAGGGCTCACAATTAAGGACGATACTACATACCGTAACCTTGGGATGACTTAAAAAAAGGCTAGGTAGTCAAAACCGATGCCTTTCGATAAAACATATTACCTAACACGTCTGTTGAACTTGAAAAATATATATATATTTGATGCTTACATGGATGAGCACGTATTCATAGAAATATACACCGAGCGTACACATACCCACACGCACCAACAAAGACACACATCTGGATACACACACCCATGCACGAACATCCACATTAAAACAGACACACACACCCGGAGACACGCAAACACGCACAGACCACCTATCAGTCTTCTCCGAATTTGCCCTATTCAAGAATAATAACTAATAATTAAAAAATGACCATGTTTAGCATCATTTAAGAGATAATTCAAAACATTAATTTGAGATGCTCCATTCGATGTGTAAACTGGGAATAGAATCAATTCTTTTTTGTATCCTAAGCCTGAAAAGTGATGCTGCCTTTAAAGTTGTTCACCAATGATACAGTCATAATCAACAAGAAAGCAATCTTACCAAAATAAAATGTTTTTTAAAACTGAATGGCAGAAGGAGTGATGAACAGAGGGAGGGAATGAGTAAGAGAAACAGAAAGAGAGAGCAAAATTAGAGGGGAAGAGAGAATAGGGTAAAAAATGAATTATTTACTCAGCTTAATGCAATATAATGTGGAAACAACATAATAACTAAAGTAAGAACCAATCGATACGCCAACTCATTTGTGCCTTTCTTCAAATCAGTTTTTAATGCTGAGTTTTAGTGTGTGATTTTTGTTTAAATGTTTGATTTTTGTGAAAAAACTGAATTTAGCTATGCTACGATAGTTTTTAAATATACCGACCCCCCCCCCTCTCTCTCTCTCTCTCTCTCTCTCTCTCTCTCTCTCTCTCTCTCTCTCTCTCTCTCTCTCTAACTAAGAACTTAACAATTAAAAAACAGAAGAGCCAATTCTTAAATATGAAGAAAAAAAGTAAATGTATAAGGAAATCAAAACAAAAAACTAGGAAAGGAAGGACTGAACGAGAAAAATAATGCTGGGAAAGCATGGAAGGTAACCCTTACATTGAAAATCCGACAAAAAACAATAACGAATTACATAGAATATGCATCTGCCCCAACTTCAAAGCTCAATAAGAAGAGCAAAATTTAAAAAGCGCATTCGCTTAACTTTAAAAACTTGAGATAAGTTGAATGAATATGAATGAGACCAAAACTCTCTGAAAAAATACCATCAAATGTCAATAATATAAAATCATGAGTTGGATTATTTTTGAAGTTGGATTCGGGGCTTAATTTTAGGATGGCAAATTTACACGAACTAGATATTACATACAAATGTTTGAAGAGAGCTGTTTTTCATAAGCGAAATAAGGGAGGGGTTCTGTTTAGGATAACTAGAGTTTCTAGTAAAGCTGAATTTGGCTTAATTTTAGGATGGCGAATTGACACCAAATCGAAATTACAAACCATTGTTTGAAGAGAACTGTTTTTCATAAGGGAGTTAAGGGAGGAGTTTTAGTTAAGAAAAAAATGTTCATATTTAACTGCTACTGGAGGAGGGAGTCTTTTTGATAAATTTCAAGTCACATTTTATTTGCCCATAAGATGATTCTACAGAAAAATAGAATGTAGAAACTATGCTAGAATATCCATCTATGCCAGGGGTAAATAATTAAAAGCAGAACTTGTGTTAATTTTAGGACGGGAAAATTACACTATCCAACTAACGTTTGTGGACCATTGTTCGAAGAAGAGCTCGAGTTTTGGGGTTTAGACTCGAACCAGGTCGAACCTTGCTGTTGGATGACATACACAATTCATAGAGATACTCAGGTATGTTGAGCTTTGTTATCAATACAATAATCTGGAAAACCCTGGTCCTGGCGAAAACCCTGGATGGTTTTTTGCCATCAGATTGCAACGGCTCTCTGACTGACATGGTGTCTAAGCTGAGAGAGACAAACTTGGGTAGTCAAATTTTGGCCCTAAGCTCAATATTTATTGCAATTGATTGCACTTGTTTTTTTTTTTATCACTGGCATCCGGCAAAAAACTTGTTTATTTCAAAGAGGAATGTTTTCATTAGCTCTCAGTGATGAGAATCAAGTGCAATCGATTGCAATGCGGGGTTGATAAGACATTAACCAACGCAATCATCATTGGCAAGCAAGCAGTATCAAGTATTTATTCTGTAAGCCCTTGAGCAAGGTAATTCCAATTAACAAATACCATTAAAAAATCACTGATTCACCCTAAATTGAGGCCCACAAAGGGCTACCTTTTCTAAACAGCTTTTGATCTATATCTACCAGCCCTTGGTTAAAGGGACGGCCAATTCACAGAAAAAGAAAATTAAGGCAATTTTAGTTTGCCCAAAAATAGGCAAAAACCTTTTTTTTCCATTTCCCAGGAATATCTTTGGTAATCCCAGAGTAAAAGACTAATTATTTGTGATACTCAAAAGTTGGGCCATAGATTCCAAGTACCTGATCTGCTTTAAAATTAAATCCGTAAGTATCTGGGCAAAGTGAACCCCAATACAAAAAAATGAACTAAGTTTGGCTCTATCGATTCATGATGGCCAAAATTTTTTCGTTTCAAAATTTTATATGATCTGATATAATTGAAACTTATAGAGTAGGTGGAAAGTGACAAGACATCTATGTAGACAGTACATTTTGAATTTTTTTTATCAGTCAAGCTGGAAAAAAATATTGTTTTCTCCTCTCGGCTTAAACTTACAAGGCGCGTAGGCCGGACAAAATGAGGTTTTATTGGTCCAGTATATGAAGACATCAAATTGAAAAAAAACATGTCTGCTTCAGTTCGTACGGCGAGAATATCAGAAAAAATGGCTTGAAAATTGGCTCAAGAAGACAAAAAAAGTGGTTGTGTCAATTCCTATTATCCGAAATAGGCCTGAATTATTTTGTTTCCAGTCGGCTTTAACTTACTGGGCATGTAAACTAAGAAAAGCGGAAATTCAAACCTAAATTATTTTGAAGAACATTAGGTTCTGTTGATTTAGTTCTTTCCCTAATCAGCTTAACGCTCTCAGGATATGTAGAGTGGATAAAAAGGATCGTTACATCCGGATTTTCCATTCTTAGAAAACAAAACAGAGTTTTTATTGATAATATACATATGAATTTAATTTGATATACAAAAAGCTGCAACGAAACAGACCATAAAGTGACTTTTAATAAAATGGTGAATTAAATATAAGTGTATATTTAAAAATGTAAACAGAATGTGAGTCAGGATGACTTCAAATCTTTTGAAGACTGAAAATTATAGATTTTCCATTTTATAATTAAAATGTACCCTCCTCGTTTGCCTCAGATTTTACAGTAAAAATATTGTTAAAAAGGTATTGCACTAAACTACGGCTAAACAATTATTTTGACATAAATATTCAAATTTTACCCACGACTTAAATATTGATCCAACATCTTTATTCTTAAGCAGAAAAACTGCAAAATCTTGCAAATATTCCTACAATTAAACTAGATCTGCGTTGCTTGAAATTTTGAAATTTCTGCCGTAGGCCAAGTTTCTAACGTCATCACTTAGAAAGGAGTAAAGGATAAACTCTAATTTCTTTAGCAATGAGAGCGCTTTTAAAGTTTAAGAGACACATCTGATACCATTTCTCTACCGCAATCCCAAGTGAGAAAAACCGAATGACAAACTCAGCTGAAATCACGAACAGAAATGGGTAGAAAGAATAGATGGCAGTAGTTTCGGTCCCCACTTTTTTATTTCTGTAATTTTTTCTATTTATCAGTCAAAGAAGATATATTGGCTGTGGGGCCGGGTTTCTGCCGTATATATTTAACAATTATAGATTTTAGTCCATCTTCAATTTGAAACTGGTGCCTGCCTGCTTGCCTGCTAGAACGGAGCTTTTCACTCGAAAGCCGAAACATGGTTTGTTGAAACGAAAGCGTAACTTCAGATAGTCAAACAGTTCGTGGTAACGAACTGTAGTAAGGAGCGATCCGGCTCAATAGTAACCAAAACTCTAAAAAATTGAATTTTCATATCAATAGCTACATCAAAAGAATGGTAAAAATTATAGCCAATGTTGTATTTAGACCATACATTTTCAAATTCTCCGAGGGCTGAGACCCTTAGAACCACTCAATGACACCATCAGATTCAGCGTATCAGAGAACCCTACTGTAGAAGTTTCAAGCTCCTATCTACAAAAATGTGGAATTTTGCATTTTTTGCCAGAAGACAAATCACGGGTGCGTGTTTATTTGTTTGTTTTTTTGTTTTTTTTTTCCCAGGGGTCATCGTATCGACCAAGTGGTCCTAGAATGTCGCAAGAGGGCTCATTCTAACGGAAATGAAAAGTTCTAGTGCCCTTTTTAAGTTACCAAAAAAATTGGAGGGCATCTAGACCCCCTCCCACGCTCATTTTTTCTCAAAGTCAACGGATCAAAATTTTGAGATAGCCATTTTGTTTAGCATAGTCGAAAATCATAATAACTATGTTTTTGGGGATGACTTACTCCCCCAAAGTCCCTGGAGGAAGGGTTGCAAGTTACAAACTTCAACCAGTGTTTACATATAATAATGGTTATTGGGAAGTGTACAGACGTTTTCAGGGGGATTTTTTGGTTTTGGGGGTAGGGTTGATGGAGGGGGCTATGTGGGAGGATCTTTCCTTGGAGAAATATGCCATGGGGGAAAAAATTCAATGAAAAGGGCGCAGGACGAATCTGGTCACGTTAGAAAAAAACGTCAAATTAAGAGCTTAATATACAATGCTGGGTGTTCGTAGCCTCTCTATTATGGAGTATAATTTGAAAATAACACAACTATACGAGCGATAAAACATATATACCACAACCATGACTCAACTAACGAAAGAACTGCTAAGAGATAACACAACTATAAAGCGAAAACAGGTGAAAACTAACGGGAAAATAAACGAACTAAGAGGTGGAAGGGGCCCAGAGAAAAAATATAATCCTTTTTCGATTTTGAGCCTAACTTCCGCAAAGGAGTAATAATGCCAGAAGCCCCGTAATACTGAATTATTTTCTTTTCAAACAGTTTGTGGTAAGGAACTGTAGTAAGGGGCGACCCGGCTCAATAGTAAACGAAACTCTAAAAAACGGAATTTTGATGCTAAAAGATACATCAAAAGAATCGAATTTTTACGCTGATTCTAAATATATAAGCTGATATATATACGCTGATTCTATAATTAAATATATTTCAATTAATTTAGTCTTTGTCATCAAAAGTTACGAGCCTGAGAAAATTTGCCCTATTTTGGAAAAAAGGGGGAAACATCCCCTAAAAGTCATAGAATCTTAACGAAAATCACACTATCGCATTCGGTATATCAGAGAACTCTATAGCAAAAATTTCAAGCTCCTATCTAAAAAATGTGGAATTTTGTATTTTTTGCCAGAAGACAAATCACGGGTGCGTGTTTATTTGTTGTTTTTTTTGGTTTTTTTTTCCCAGGCGTCATCTTATCGACCAAGTGGTCCTAGAATGTCGTGAGAGGGCTCATTCTAACGGAAATGAAAAGTTCTAGTGCCCTTTTTAGGTGACTAAAAAAATTGGAGGGCAAATAGGCCCCCTCCCATGCTCATTTTTTTCCAAAAGTCAACAGATTAAAATTTTAAGATAGCCATTTTGTTCAGCATAGTCGAAAACCATAATAACTATGTCTTTGGGAATGACTTACTCCCACACAATCCCTGAAGGAGGGGCTGCAAGTTACAAACTTTGACCAGTGTTTACATATAGTAATGGTTATTGGGAAGTGTACAGACTTTTTCATGGGGATTTTTTGGTTTGGGAGGTGGGGTTGATGGGAGAGGGCTTTGTGGGAGGATCTTTCCTTTGAAGAACATGTCATGGGGGAAGAAAAATTCAATGAAAAGGGCGCAGGATTTTCTAGCATTACTATGAAAAAAAAACAATGAAAAAATAAACATGAAAACGTTTTTTTCAAATGAAAGTAAGGAATAGCATTAAAATTTAAAACGAACAGAGATTATTACGCATATGAGGGGTTCTAAAAATACTTTAGCATAAAGAGCGAGGTATTTAGGAGGAGATAAATTCCTCGCTCTTTATGCTAAAATATTTTTAGTGATTTCAACTATTTATTCTACGGCCTTTTCGATTCAGGGGTCATTCTTAAAGAATTGGGACAAAACTTACGATTTAGTGTAAAGAGCGAGGTATCAACGAGGGTACAAACCCCCTCGTACACATAATAAAAATATAAGAATATAAAAGTTTGTTACGTAAGTTAATTCTTAAGTTACGTATATTTTTTACTAATAAAAACGTTCGTTGAATATTAAAAGTTCTAGTAGCCTTTTTAAGTAACCGAAAAATTGGAGGGTAGCTAGGCCTCCTTCCCCACCCCTTATTTCTCAAAATCGTCTGATCAAAACTAAGAGAAAGCCATTTAGCCAAAAAAAAATTAATATACTAATTTCATTTCAATAATTTATGTGCGGAGAGCCAAAATCAAACATGCATTAATTCAAAAACGTTCAGAAATTAAATAAAAAAAAACTAGTTTTTTTAACTGAAAGTAAGGAGCGACTTTAAAACTTAAAACGAACAGAAATTACTCCGTATATGAAATGGGTTGTCCCCTCCGCAGTCCCACGCTCTTTACGCTAAAGTTTGACTCTTTGCCACAATTCTACTTTTTAAAACAATTAAAAACTTTAGCGTAAAGAGCGTGGGACTGCGGAGGGGACAACCCATTTCATATACGGAGTAATTTCTGTTCGTTTTAAGTTTTAATGTCGCTCCTTACTTTCAGTTAAAAAAAACTAGTTTTTTTTATTTAATTCTCTCTGACATAGGCTATAAAACTCCGCTTCACATCACACACTATGGGCTCTGGCTTAAGGACAAGCAAAAATAGTCCTTTTTGGCCCCAAGCAAGAGTTCTTCGAAGCTTCCCAAAATGCAAAGTCATATTCATCAATGCGGCATAAGGTCCACACTTTCCGTAAGAACTGCAGAGGTTAGACCCTTACCACTTTTAAGGAATAAGCTGAAATGGGGGTGCTATGAAAAAAAAAATAATACACGACAAAACCAAAGTGTTGCTCTCGCAACACAACTATATCAATTGAAAACAAATAAATCTGAACAACCTGTATAGCGACACTCTAGCCCTTAGGGGATTTCAGAGGGTAGCATTACCTTATCTGTGATAGTTTTCAATTAGTTTAACTTTTATGCAACTATTTGTTTTAATTGCGACACGTTTTAGGTTTTGACCAATTCATCCATAATTATATCTGTTATTTTAGTTTTGAACTTATAATTTACTACAATTTCTGTACTTTTCAGGTTTCATTCATCCATTAATTCCTCTTTGTTTTAATATCTTTACTTTCTCTTTCGTCCTAGCCGAGCAGGTGACACGCTAAGACTTGAAATCCTTTGTCCGTGAAGACAGAGGTTCGAGTCCCGGTGTCGGTGGTTATTTGGTTTGGAAGGAGGGTCAGTAACGTGGCTCTGTAAGCTCAGCCAGAGTCAACCCACCTCTAAATGAGTAAATGGAAAAATCTGGGGGAGGTAAACAGGAAGGGTGTGTGAAAGCAAAGGATGGCTGGCCCCCAGCCTCCCCATTACACTTCCTGGCTGAAGGGTCATGAAAAGAAGATCAGCATCCCCGGTAGAGAGTGTAGGGTTCAGTGCCGCATTCGTCACCTTAGTTTAATATTCTGCTGGGTAAAAGATTTTAATATAGCTCTTTACTTTTCTTTGTAAAACTGTTTTTGGAAGACATTTCACTTTTTTTTCAAGTCAGAATAATTCTGCTTATCAGCCCTCTTAGAATACTTTTAATATTGTGGAATGAAGACGATATTTGAACCTTAATCTGATCTATCACACAACCTTATCGTATACTTTTAAGATTTGTATGACTGTCGATAGTTTGATGGATTACAGTTATTATTTATTTATTATTATTATTTATTTTATTATTATTATTATTATTATTATTATTTATTATTTATTATTATTATTGTTATTTATTATTATTATTGTATTATTTATTATTATTATTTATTATTTATTGTTTATTATTATAGTTATTATTTATTATTTATAGTTATTATTATTTTTAGAACTCCTATGAAATATCTAGCTATTTCACTTTACAGAAGATTATTTCTCGTAATGTGTTTTTGTCTAAGAATTTTCAAATCTAAATGAACAAGTACTGCTCCGAATGAACATGGATCAAATGGAAAACAGTCTTTGTTAAATCTGAAATACCTCAGTTATTAAATTCTTGGACAATTTTCCAAGAATATCACACCAAGCTCCTACTCTTTCTTCATCTCATAAAAACTGAATATTCATGCAAGCCTGAACGATTATCGTTTGCTTTTATTACATTCCACTACAAAATTAAGCCTCTTTACTTTCCTTAGAAATGAGTAAGGATTAGCTATCCCCTATTTATAAGATACCTAAATTACATTTGGGATTAGTTACGAAATGTTTGTTACACCTGTCTATCATTTGACTGCCTTCAGCTTGGATTTGGTAATTAAATTATATAAAAAAAAACAAGCTTTTTTAACTGAAAGTAAGGAGCGACATTAAACCTTAAAACGAAAAGAAATTACTTTGTATATGAAAGGGGCTGCTTCCTCATCAACGCCCCGCTCTTTACGCTAAAGTTTGACTCTTTCAACTCTACTTTTTAAAACAGTAAACAACTTTAGCGTAAAGAGCGTGGCGTTAATGAGGAAGCAGCCCCTTTCATATACGAAGTAATTTCTGTTGGTTTTAAGTTTTAATGTCGCTCCTTACTTTGAGTTAAAAAGACTTGTTTTTTTATTTAATTTCTGAACGTT
Organism: Artemia franciscana; assembly: GCF_032884065.1. NCBI lineage: Eukaryota > Metazoa > Arthropoda > Branchiopoda > Anostraca > Artemiidae > Artemia > Artemia franciscana. Next base: position 44,637,496 of record NC_088871.1, on the reverse strand, counting down.
TTTGAATCAATGCATGTTTTGATTTTAATAATAATAATAATAATAGTTTATTTCTTACCCACAGCAACAATATGCAAGTATTAAAATGTGGAGTACAAACAATTAAATACACACAAAAAAGCAAAACATACAAAAAATGAAAAGTAATGACAATAGAAATATTTTACGTTAATACAAAAAATTAAATAAACACACAAAATAACGAACTATGAAAAAAATGAGCATTAGATACACACAGAAAATGAAATTCAAAAAACACAAAGAGAAAAACAAATACATGCACAAAGTCAACGAAAAAAACGGATAAGACGGTGGAGAGGGGATAGGCGCGCAGAAGCTGTACTGGAGAGTTGTCTGTGAAGAATCTCCAACTTTAAAGTTATGTCAGGAACTGAGATTTTTTAACAAGAGTCCGGTTTTTTGTCAGAAGAAATTTCCAAATTTGAAATAATTTATCCGAATTCTTTTTAAATTACCATTATTAAGAAGGGGGAAAAGACCTGAAGCATAAAGGACAGAATGATCACAGAAAGTAGAATAAAGTTTAGCCAGCGCACGTCTATTATACTTCCCTCTATTTGCAACAATTTTTGCATAACCAATCTGAATCTTTTTACTTATATCACAAACAGTACGCTGACGTAAGCTCGAAAGATCGTTAGTAATAGAGATACCAAGCAAACGAATACAATCAACAAGCGGGATAGTAAAGTTATTACAGTGAAGGGGAGTAGCAGTAATACAGTTATAGGGAAGAAACTTACATTTATCTATATTAATTGAAAGGCCAATATCAGAGAAAGCATCAGAAACTATAGAGACCATATTGGAAAGACCCTTTTTGGAACGGCTAATCAAAAGCAAGTCGTCAGCATACGCAAGATAAGAAACATCCGCAAGACCAGAAAGGTATGTACCTGAAATCTTAGCCAGCACACTAGAAATACAAATCTTAAAAAGCGTAGGGGACAGAACACCACCCTGCCTAACACCTCTTCGCATTCTTATAATAGTGTCTGGTGCAGATCCTAATTGAAGAAACGAATTTGAATACCAAAACCTAAGAAGCATAATAATAGAGAGATTGACCCCGGAATTATACAAGGAAAAAATGAGCTGACTATGGACCACACTATCAAACGCTTTCGAAAGATCCAAAGCACAAATATAAAGACCATTTCCCTTGGAAGAATTATCAGCCAATAGAGAAGACAGAATCTTATGCGCATGCTGACAACCCACCCCACTCCGAAAACCAAATTGGTTGTCATCCTCAATAATATTTTTAGTCAAAAATGGTAGAAGGATATACTCAAAATTACTAATACTAATATAACAAAATTACCTTACTAATATTACAAGATACAGTAATAGGTCGATAGCAAGAACAATCAATCGGTGACTTTCCCCTTTTTAAAATTGACGAAACAGTGCCACACAGAAAACTCTCAGGTACGTATGAAGTACATAGACACATTTGAAAAAGAAGCTGAAAGTGAGATATAAGGGGGGTGCATTCAATCGGCATATGCATCTTAGAAATACCATCCTTATCTATTGAATTAGATTTTTAACTTTTAACAGCATTAATTACGAAAGAAAAAGATATGGGCACTATATGGCGTTGTGAAAACGTTGTACTAAAGAGGGGGGTAAGAAGGCGAGTATACACAGAATGCACTGAATAATTAATCACTGAAAAGATCGAAGAATAATGTTTATACCAAGCTGAAGTTGGAAGGCAATTACTTGTCATAGTTTCATCATTTATCTTGTCAGAATTGATCACTTTTCGCCAATCCTCCCTACTTACAGGGAAATCCATACCGCGGTAACGTGCCGACCTAAGATAACGTTTATAATTGGTTTTAGTTTTACGTTTGATATCAGCGACACACCCAGAACTTGGCCGATCACATTCATTCCATATCTGTAGCCATAATTTGCTTTATTTTTTATCGACTTTAAACAAGGGTCCATTGACCAGATAGGTTTTTGTGTTCTTTTACGAATACGTTGTCGAGGTACGGCAGCTTCTTCTGCCCATTTCATACACATCACAAGTTGGTTATAATAACAGTCAATATTGGCTTTACCATTCGTAGGTACCTGGCGCTGAAGAAGATGATATGGAACACGTATGGTAAAAAGAAGGGTTGTCAAGGTAGAGATGTAGTACGGTATATTGGCTTTGCTCCAATTACTTTTTTCAAACCACTTCGATTTTTCTCGCGAGCAATTGGTTTCCGATAGATCAATATCCATCGTAAATGTCGCTGAAATTGGCATGTGGTCGGTATCTTGCTCGTTAACATGAACAGAAGCAGAAGAAGAGATGATACCAGGAGAGCAAATAATATGGTCAATATCACTTGTGCTTCCAGAATGATGAACATATGAAAAATTGTGGGATTTGGGCACAACGCGGTATGAAGGAAGCCACTGAAAAAGCAGTTCCCTTCTCACAGAAGATCGATTAATATCAGTATTTAGGTCCCCAATTATTATATACTGTAGAGAGTTTAACAGTACCTGATTCGCAGACCACACGCCTTTCCGAATTTAGTTAAGGATCTGATCGAGTATCCTTCATATGGGAGATAAAAGTTTATAAATACAATACTGCCGACACACACAGCCAAAAAAAATTCGTCGGAGTAGAAGAGTACTGGGGAGGGTAGATGAATGTCCCGCTTAAAGACACAGGCCAGTCCACCGGAAGGCGACCGCCAGTAGCTTTTGCTGGACTCAGGAACGCAGTATGATGCTGACTTCGACGCAAAAAATTCAAACTTGAAGCAGTGAGAAGATGCTCCTGGAAACATACCGAATCGTAGGAACCGTACAACTCATCAATAACAAAATCCTTATCTTTGGTGCCATTTATATTGAACGAAATAACTGAGATTGATACACTCATGGTTGAAAGGTGGATTTGCACTTTATTCGATTCTTAATAACGGGGCAGGAAAAGCTATAGGAAGGGTGTTTTTGGCCAAAATTTGCGCAATTGGGATCAGCAAAGCATGGCTCATCTTTTGTTGATATGTGTGGCCCTCCACAACGAGCACATTTCGGGAGAACGCTGGGACAGGAGTACTGTAGATGGTCTAGTGATCGGCATTTAAAACAGCATTTGGGTAGGTCCTTAAACTCGTAAACAGGAAAAATTTCATAGCCCACTCTGAGGCCATGCTTGAAAAACGTAGATTGCGCAAAAGAATCCAAAAACTCGATTTTCACAGACTTAGATAGGCCCAATCTCTTAGCATCTATGATACCTTGTTGGCTTCCGAGTACCGTAATGTCAACGTCGGTTGGAATATTACGTGATATACCAAAAAACCGCTTGGAAACCACTTTTGTTGTAGTACCGGAGATTATGTTCTGGATTGACGAGCAGAAGTCCTCCGTAGCAGACTTGTCCATATTAATATACCACTTATCATTGATGGGCTTTACGCTACGTACTAATTCATGTCCGTTAATTTCGTCTATAGCAGCTTTTCGCTTAAGAGGGCTAGATAAGGCGTCCGGAACCTTTGAGACGATAACTGTTGCATGCGAATCTAGCACTGAAGCCGGCTTGGGTAATTGGGGGAAGCTCAATTCATAATTGTCAAGTTTTGAGGACATTCCCAAAACAACTTGATGGAGCTCATTAAATTTTGAGAATAAAGAGGTGTAGGCAGTGGCAGGGAGGCAGGGTACTTCCGTAGGACGCTTTATGACGAATGTCGGAACATCAGTGTCAGTCTCGTCAAGAGATTTTAATAAAGTAATTATGTCGCTGAAATGGCTAACCAATGCATTAGTTCCCTTCCGAATAGGGCAATCTTCATGACCCGGACAAAGCTGCCACAATAACGTCTTTGCCACCTTGACCGAATTAGAGTCAAAAAACTCCACTCCATGCCTTTTAATCACGTCATCCTCTGCTCCAATTAGCAAATTGCTCTGTACAAAATTCAATACCAGCGAATAAACAAGGACAGGATTATCGTCACTGGTAACAGGCATCACGCTGGTTCAATTTTTTTTCTACAATTCATGCACAAATAGTTCTTTTGATAATCCTCTTATGTAGGTCAAGGTTACACGTCACTTTATCCTTAACCAGTTATTGCGAAACCTTGAATTATAATGAACTAATTCCCATTCGATGAGAGCTTATAGCCGAGTGTTGAAATAGTTCACAATTCTTAAGCTAAAAAGGGCTTACTGAATTAATAAGTTCATAAAATATCCAATTTAATCCTGGTGTGCTCACTTTGAACTCAGATTCAATACTGATTTTGGCTCTCAACAGATGAATAATTAACACGAAATTGGCATATTTATTTTTTTGGCTAAATGGCTTTCTCAGAGTTTTGATCGAATGATTTTGAGAAAAAAGAGCGGGGGAGGAGGCCTAGTTGCCCTCTGATTTCTTGGTTACTTAAAAAGGCAACTAGAACTTTTAATTTTTTACGAATGTTTTATTAGTAAAAGATATACGTAACTTACAAATTAGCTTACGTAACGAACTTTTGTATTCTCATGTTTTTATTACGTATATGAGGGGGTTTACCCCCTCGTCAGTACATCGCTCTTTACACTAAAGCTTAAATTTTGTCCCAATTCCTTAAGAATGACCCCTAAATCACAAAAGCCCTAGAATAAATAGTTGAAATTACTAAAAATACGTTAGCGTAAAGAGCGGGGTATTAGGAGGAGGTGAGCCCATAATATGCATCATAATTTCTGTTCGTTTTAAGTTTTAATGCTTCTCCTTACTTTCAGTTGAAAAAACTTTTTCATATTTATTTTTTTATTGTTTTTTTTTTAAATAATGCTACAAAATCCTGCGCTCCCTTCATGAAAACTTTCTTCCCCTATGACAAATTCCTCCAAGGAAAGTTCCTCCAACATATATCCCTTTTCTCAGCCCCCCCCCCCAACCTAGAAATTCCCCGGAAAACGACTGTACACTTCCAAATAACCATTACTATATGTAAGCACTGGTCAAAGTTTGTAGCTTGTAGCCCCTCCCACGGGGACTATGGGGGAGTAAGTCGCCCCCAAAGACATAGTTATAAGGTTTTTCGATTATGGTGAATAAAATGGCTATCTCAGAATTTTGATCCGGTGACTTTGGGAAAATAATTGGCGTGGGAGGGGGCATAGTTGCCCTCCAATTTTTTGGTCACTTAAAAAGGGCACTAACACTTTTTATTTCCGTTCTAATGAGCCCTCTCGCAAGATTCTAGGACCACTGGGTCGATACAATCACCCCTGAAAAAAAAAAAAAAAAAAAAAAAAAAAAAAAAAAAAAAAAAAAAAAAAAAAAAAAAAAAAAAAACACGCATCCGTGTTCTGTATTCTGGCAAAAAATGCGAAATTCCACATTTTTATAGATAGGAGCTTGAAACTTCTACGTATTAGAGAATTGTGTTCTCTAATACGGTGAATCTGATGGTGTTATTTTCGTTAAAATTGTATGACCTCTAGGGGGTGTTTCCCCCTATTTTTGAAAATGAGGCAAATTTTCTCAGGCTCGTAACTTTTGATGGGTAAAACTAATCTTGATGAAACTTATATATGTGAATTCAGCATTTAAATGCGATTCTTTTGATGTAACTATTGGTATCAAAATTCCATTTTTAAGAGTTTTGTTTACAATTGAGCCGGGTCGCTCCTTACTACAGTTTGTTACCACGAACTGTTTGAAAAGTGTTATGTGAGTCGTTATGTAAAACTTACATTTACGTTACATCTTTTCGAAATGCACATGTTCTATCAACTGCTTTTAATTTCTTTTCTCTTAGTTCTATTCTATTTGGTTAGCTATCTAGAAATGCATCTTATCTCACGGTGCTCTCTAATCCTTTCACAATCCATGTATAAATTAAATAAAAAAAAAGTTTTTTCAGCTGAAAGTAATGAGTAACATTAAAAATTTAAGAGGACAGAAATTATTACGTATATGAGGGGTGTTGCCCCTTCCTCAACACCTTATTCTTCACTCTAAATTACTTCACTCTAAAATACTTTTAGAAAAGTTTCTTATTGTTCTAATTAAACGACCCTGGTGTTTCAGGAGTTGTTCTCAAAGATTTGAGGAAAAAACTTAAACTTGTGGCAACCCTCCCCCTCATAGACGTTATAATTTTTTTCGTTTTAAATTTATATGTCGCTACTTACTTTCAGGTGAATAAACTTGTTTTTATTTGATTTCTGATTATTTTTTGAATAGTTCCACTAAGTCTGGCTCCACCTCCAGGGATATATCCCCTGGATACGGAAATATCACCTGGACAATTCGCTTCTGGTGAAAATTTACCCCGGGCAATTACTCTTAACATATCTACGCGTAGAATTGAGTCGACAAAGAGAAGGCAAGACATATAGAAAGAAATTCGTATAGAAATTTTGGCAAATTCCCCAAGTGTAAAAATTCTTCTGAAAAGTTCACCCCCTGAAAACTTACCTCCCCATGGAAAATTCTTCCGTTGGAAAAGACCCCAACAGAAAATGTGCCGCCCTCCCATCAAAAAAATGTGTGCTTCTTTCCCAGTAACAAATACTATACGTAAACAATGGGCAAATTTTATAACTTAAAGACCTATTCCCAAGAACTATGGGGGTAATGTTATCTACAAAGGCATAGTTATCGGACCTTTCAACTATGCTGAACAAATGACTATCTCAAAATTTTGATCTAGCGATTTTTGAAAAAGGGACTTGGGAAGGGCCCTAGCTACCCTCCAATCTTTTTGGTCACTTAAAAGGGGAACTAGAACTTTTAATTTTCGGTCGAATGAGTCCTCTCTCGACGTTCTAGGACCACTTAGTTAATACGGTCACACCTGGGGAAAACAAAAGAAAAAACAAACAAACAAACAAACACAAATCACTGATCTTTTTCTCG